>NW_012121265.1:12608066-12631854 GCF_000951035.1 Colobus angolensis palliatus
AAAAAAAAAAAAGTGAGAGACAGACAAAGTGAACCTCTTTAGAATGGAACTAGCATTTCTAGCATAGCTTATCTAGTCATTGTATTCTAATGGATTCATTTAACTCAGATCCAGGGACTCAGGAAGAATTTCACAGAGGAGGGGATGCTGGAACTGAGACTTGAAGACTGACAGGTGCCATAAGAAAGGTGTATAGAATCAAAGGCCCTGGGGTGGACCAGGACGTGGCTTGCTGGAACAAACCACTTGATGGGGAAACAGCAAGACTTGTGCAATAAATGAAACCAGGTGGAAAGTGCATTTTCCAATGCCTGGGATGTATTTACCTGATCAGGAAGCAGCAACTCTTAATAGCTATTTTGTTTGACTGGAAAGGTTCTTTCAAACACTTGTCATCTGGCCAGAACAAGGGTTCTGAAACCAAACTGCTTTGGTTCATACCCTAGAACTGATGTTCCCTAGCTGTATGACCTAGGGAAGGTCTCCTTACTTTGTTCATCTCTAAACGGGGAGGATATGAATGCTTACTTCATAAGATTGTTTCATGAGGATAGAATAAGAAAAACAGTCCTTAGCAGAACATATAGTTGTAGTCATCACTCAGTAAATGTTACCCTTTTGTTATTTCATTGAACTGGTCTGGCTTATAATCAACTGCTTCCCAACATATGCTTTATGAGCCAGAAGATCAGTTTGATTCTTAATGCTGATCACCAGACTTTTCATTCTCTAAAGACGGAGTAGCGTGAACAAAGGCAGACATGGGAAGTTATATCATTTGTTTTACCTAGTGAATACTTGAGCATCTATTATGTCTTGGAAACTCTGCTAGTCTTTGCGTACGAAGATAAATATGAAGAATTCTTACCCTCAAGAAGTTTTCAGCCTCTGTCTTCTGTCTGACAAATTTTAAATCAATATGTGTTAGCTATCATTATTATAAATGGATCATGGGAATCTTTTTTTTTTTTTTTGAGATGGAATCTCGCTCTGTCACCAGGCTGGAGTGCAGTGGTGTGATCTTGGCTTACCATAACCTCTGCCTCCTGGATTCAAGCAATTCTCCTGCCTCAGCCTCCCGAGTAGCTGGGACTACAGGCACACGGCACCACGCCCAACTAATTTTTGTATTTTTAGTAGAGATGGGGTTTCACCATATTGGCCAGGATGATTTCGACCTCTTGACCTCGTGATCCACCTGCCTCGCCCTCCCAAAGTGTTGGGATTATGGGCATGAGCCACCACACCCAGCTGGATCATGGGAATCTTAATTTTGAACAAGTGTGAATAACATGATCAGCTTGGCTTTCTAGAAAAATTACTGTTGCAGCCATTTGGAGGATGGATTCAGGTGGTGAAAGGTTAGAGGCAGGAAAATCTGGAAGAGAAATGAGAAAGTGCTTAGAGTATGAACCAGGGCGCCAGATTGGGGAGGGTGAGATAAATATCTTAGAGATATGTATGGACCCAAATCGTTGGTTTCCTAAATGGACGTGAATGACAAAAAAGAAATTGAAATTGACTTTCTGTTTCTGTAGTGGGCTCCTGGATGAATATCAGCATTAATCACCAAACTGTAGAGAATACAGGAGAGGGAAATAACAGGGTCCTTGAGAACATTTGACTGCTGGAACCAAAGAAGTCTAGCCCCCTAGAAGGAGTCTAGAGTCCAGAAAGGGGTGTTCAAGCCCTTCACATGCATTTGACATTTGAAGGTTAAGGTACGGATGGTGTTGCCTAGTAGAAAAGTGTGCAGAGAGTGAAAAAGTCTCAACACAGGACTCTGGGAAACACATTTAAAGGGCAAGCAGAAGAGGAGGTAATAAACCAAGTGAATAGGCCCAAGGGATTTCTCTCTCTCCTCCATCTCGTGGGACCAAGATGGGGATGGCAAATGCATAGGAAGCTGCATTCTGCTTGCAAACAGTGACTCAAAGAGAAGATTGAGGGTCAAAGGAAAGGTCCTAGTGGTTCTTTATGAAGAGGGCATTCACATCTTTGTGAGGTTGGTACATCTAATTAAGGTTTCCAGTTTTTATAGGCCTCTGTAGATAAAATCATTCTATATTGTAAGTGAGCATCTTCTGAGAACTGTAGAGCTATCTACTCACACACACACCTCTGTCCTTGTTGAACTTAATTCAACCGCAAACACAGTGTGTGTGCCATGCTTACCTAACTAGACAGCTTTGCAGACACATACACAAACACATTCACACATACACAGACCTTTAAAACCCAATAAACAATAAAGGGTAATTACATGGAGAGTGGTTTGAAGATTTGTCCACCCACCCTTCACCAGCATGGATTCTATGAGGTCTTCACGGCTCTGGTTCACCCCCAAGGATACAACCTCTTGGAAAGACTGCATCGCCTTGTGAAATCTCAAATGATGCCTGTTCTTAAGGACTTCATAAATTACCTGTAATGTTTTTTAACTTTTACAGACACCTAACTCAGGTTTTAGAGCTGGTAGAAAGATTGGCAAGTGCAAAATGTCAAGGTGCAACTGTGCTCAACGTATTCTTTCTCCAAAGTGGGGAAAGCATCTGAACACTTCTTTCGGGGAGTATGGCAGCCAGGTTTTGGGGGCTTCAGGAGTAAATGTGTGTTCTCTTCAGAGCAGGGAGGACAGAGCAGAGGAAGCTCTTCCCCCTCCATGGCCTCTCTTTCTCTTGTTCCTTAGGTCCCCTGGAGCACGTGCACCTGTCTCTCCCCTTTGTCACCACAAAGAACAAAGAGGTCAATGCGACAGCGGTGCTGTGGCCCAGCCAAGTGGGCACCCTCACCTATGTGTGGTGGTACGGAAACAACACGGAGGTGGGTTCACCTTCCACATGTTCCACGTGCGGTCTAGGGACAGAAGTTCAAATCATGCTGCCTGAAACAAAGGAGGGAATGAAATGGCTTATGAACCCAAGGGTGTAGAAGCAGTCATAGCTTCAAGGACAACAAGCTCCCTTGGTGCTTAAGTATCTCATCATTATGTTATCTCTCTCTCTCTCTGGCCCCTCTTCACCTGCGTTTCATCTCTGCCTTCCTCTGTGTTTACATTTTTCTCCAGATGCCCTTGTCTTTGCAGTGACTCTTAGCAGCCCTAGCTTAGCAGAGAAATTAAACTCTATTTCCTGAAAGTTCCAACAGCAGTCCTGAAATTGAGTCTTACTGGCCAGGCCTTGATCACAGTGCTGGGGGTGGAGAGAGAGGTGAGGAAGTCAGTCTCCTCAGAACCACATGAACTGCAGAAGGGGAGAAGTGATTACCAAAAGAAAACAAAGCAACTGGATGCTGGACAGGTGCAAGCAACAGATTTCCATTACAACCCACCCCCAACGGCCTCCTCCCCCTAAATAAAAACTCTTATTTATTTAGGTCAGCTTTAACTTTTATGTGTTTTCCAAATGTTCCCTATGCCCAAAAGTCAGTGGCAATTTTAAATCTAGTAGAAACCTAACACCTCATTTACTCTAAGTCTTTCATTTTGCACATGAGAAAAGTGAGGGTGATGCAGCTGGAGTGGTTTGCTTTGATCTCTTCCAGCTGCTTCATAAGAGGCCAAATTTAAGGCCTTCTGATGCCTCCATTAATTTTTCTTTCCTCTGCACCAGGCTGCATGGTCTATTTCAATTTTGAACTCATTCCATTCTCAGAAATTAAAGTGCTTCCAAATGTAAGGCAATAGAACTGAGGCCCCAAAGGACACTGGGATGAAGATGAACTGCTCTGGGCTGAAACCTTCCATCTTCTTCTAGCAGAGCTTCTTTGACTTGGTGACTTTGCTCTTCAAATACGATGTCTCTTATTTTAATAAAAACATTTTTCTACTCTGGAGCTGAAAGTTGACTTTAGCTGGAGACGTAATTTTGCACAGGCCCAGGAGGAACCTAAACAGTGGAAAGAACTTCTCACCTCTACTGCAACCATAACTAAACTGAAAAGAGACCCTTTTTAATTTCATCTGAAACTATGTGTGTAAATTCAGCCCATAGTGGGCCCTCTATCCATAGTGGAAGAGGAGGAATCTATGTCATCTCCTTGAAAACTAGTACTAGGTGAATGTACTGAACAACTTTCTTTTGTACCTCCTATTGTTTCTTCATTTTTAAAATTTTTCCTTTTAAAAGAAAACCAGATTCTCAAGAGATCCCATTGAAAAGGCTTCTCATGCTGGGCTTTAGTCTTCTTTCTGCCATACAGGGAATTAAATGAATTTAGATTTTTAAATTAATTAAGAAAAGATGGGAAATAAATGTTTGTGAGGAGTGTGTCGAGGGAGGTCAGTAGGCTAATATGTTTTCCTCTAGGACCCCAGCATTCGATTGTATTGCAGGCACCGCTCCAAATTTTTTTTCTTTGTTTTCTGTTTTGAATCCTCAAACCACTGTCCAATTAGTGCTTGTTTCCACAGCAGCTACTTCCAGGAAACTGCTGATGAGGCTTCTCAGAGGGGGCCAGCACACAAGGCCACTGCTGTTTAACTAGTGTATGGTTTTGGCGTACCAGATTCATATTCCATTGTAATTCTACAGAAATCGTACACCCTGGAGATGAACACATGGCAGCTTATAGATTTTCAGTGACGACTGCTTTCATCTGGATTAATATGAGCCCCCGTTCTCATTTGCTTTGATCATTTCCTTGTATTAGGGATCTGCTTGATATGAGTAGGTCATGCATAAAGAGAGACATATATCCCACCAGCAAGCAAGACCTATCCATCTCCCCAGCCCTGAATCAGTGTGATATCAGGAATTCACAATGAATAGGCAGACTTGCTTGGAGTCATTGCTCTGATAGCCTGTTTTCTGTTTTGGACTTGAGATGATGAGGAGGCATAGAGGGACCCAGTGCTATTGTGGTACATTGGGAAGAGCCTCTACTGGGTTAGACAGCCTATTGTTGGCTCAGAGTTAGCGGCTGTCTCAACTAAACTAAAGAACTTTCTCTTCACTCTGGGCCCTTGTTTATTTTAGCCTTTGATCACCTTGGAGGGAAGCATATCTTTCAGATTTACTTCGGAAGGAATGAATACCATCACAGTGCAGGTCTCAGCTGGGAATGCCATCCTACAAGACACAAAGACCATCGCAGTATATGGTGAGTGCCCATCTCGGTGGATCTGCTGCTGTCTTCATGCTCAGAGGAGGTTCTCTTGTACCATGATTCCCAAGACCATCCCTCAGCGGTGACTTTTACCTGGAGAATGGAGGGCAGTAGTTGAGAAAGAGCTGAGGCAAGTCTCATCTCCTGCAGGGAAATTTGAATCACTGGTAAAACAGTGATGGGATCCAGAAAGGGTTTTCTTAGAGGTGGAGTGACTCTTCACTCACTCATAGGGTAAAGTGAATTTTAGGATGTGTAAGGCTAACTCATTTTACTTAGAAGGGTAGTAATATTTGAATACCAGTTACAAAATAAAATAGCTAATGTTGAATCTCTTTTTTTTAAGTTCAACTTTAAAATTCTCGATTAATAAGGGAAATCTGCCATTGTCTAAACACTTTAAAAATCTCTTCCACAAATCTGTGTCATAAAAAAAATTCTCTGCTAGGTTAAGAGTTATAACAATTAGATGCCGTGCATAGCCACAGACTGGATATTTGAACAAATGGCTCTATGGAACAATTTTGTGATCAGTTGGGGAAATTGAATATGGTCACAGTATTAGATGGAATGAAAATGTACAGAAATGAAAAGATGGAGTCATTGAAAACTGGAAAGAAAAAGACACTTGATGGATTGATTTCATTTTGGTAAATCTTTTTCTGCATAGAAAGATAGTCATATGGATATGCACTGTTACTAGTACATGGCAAAAATGTTTATGATTAATATGGAAATGGTACATATGAATCCTGAAAAATTAGTTTTTGAAATATAAGAAGTGGAAATTACATAGTAAAAGGAAATGCTGTGCAGAGAGAGGAGGAGGCAGAAGGAGGGAGGAAGGAAGGAGGATGAGAAAGAGAGCGAGAGAAGCTGGGCATGGTAGCTCACGTCTGTAATCCCAGCACTGGGAGGCCGAGGCGATGGATCACCTGAGGTCAGTAGTTCGAGACCAGCCTGACCAACATGGTGAAACCCCACCACTACTAAAAATATAAAATTTAGCTGGGCATGGTGGCACATTCCTGTAATCCCAGCTACCCAGGAGGCTGAGGCAGGAGAATTGCTTGAACCCGGGAGGCGGAGGCTGCACTGAACCAAGATCACGCCATTGCCCTCTAGCCTGGGCAACAAGAGAGAAACTCCATCTCGAAAGAAAAACAGAAAAAGAGAGAGAGAGCAAGAGAGAGACAGACAGCCTAGCTTGTGGTCCAAATAATATCAATTGGCCAGTTCCAGAATCAATTGATTTTGATGAGATAATTTGGAACTGGATTGTCCTGTGAGGAGTCAGGTTCTGTTAATGCTCATCTTGCGAACTTGACCTTCAAAATCAGAAAATAACTTAGAAGCAACTTTGAACACATCTAAGGATCTAAAGGCCTTAACACTATTCCTTTCATGGCTGAGTGTTAGATTTTATAATTTCTTCTCTCTCCCTGCCTCCTGAAAGGCTTGATCAGCCCAGATAATAAGAAATAAACCAGGGCTGTGATTTTCCTACCAATGTCCCATTAGCGAGGTACAAGGCGGTCAAACAGTGGCTGTGTAGAGTGCAGCAAAGTCTGCCTCTCTTCCCTTCTCCATCTCCTTTCTGTGTGCTGAGAATGCATTTATTCTTCATAACAACCCTAGTTGTTAACAACTAGGGTTGTTATGAAGCGTAAAGCAGGTGATATTATGACCCCCATTTTTTCAGAGTGAACTTGCCCCAGCTAGCAAGTGGTGCAGCTGGGTTTGCAACCCAACCCATCTAGACTCAGGGCCTATGCACTGAAACTATCCTACTTAACTGACTCTCATTTATTTTCACTGGATGTTGTTGTTGTTGTTGTTGTTGTTGTTTTTCCTTTCTCTCCCTCTTGGATGTCACAGGTTGCTCTAACAGGCACTGACCTATTAGCCCAACAGATGTCCTCTTGGTAATGCATGTTGGTGATGTCATTAGAATCATGGAGATAACCTTAAATCTTGGCCTTATCTGGTCCAGCCCGTCATTTTATAGATAGGAAATTATGGCCCAGACATAGGGAATTACTGGCTTAAAGTCATTCTGCTGTTTGGTGACAGATAATGATAATAACAATGGTGGTGGTGATAGTAATTAACATTGATGAAGACTTGACTAGCCACTGGCATCTGTTCTAAGCACTTGGTTTGATCTGCTTTATTAAGTCTGCTCAGATTTATAAGAACTATTATATAATTATACATTTTACAAATGAGAAAACATGAGATAAGTATAATAAACAGAGCTAAGAATTCTGAATCCAGAGGGTATGTTTGTAAGCACCTCCCATGCCTTGCTATGCTTGCTTCTTCCTCTTTCTACAATTTCTTTAAAGGTATCACCCAAGAGTGAATCCCTCTTTATAAAAATAGGTTATCGTATGTCTCTTCATTAAGAGATTGAACAAGGTTCTCTTCCTCTTCTAACCAAATTCCTGCACCATCAGCCATCCTTAATTTGTCTTCGGCCAGATGAGTTATCCAGAGATTCATATACATTATCAGAAAGTTATTGGGTCTCCCTATGTTGCCCAGGCTGGTCTCAAACTCCTGGCCTCAAGCAATCCTCCCTCCTCAACCTCCCAAAGTACTGAGATTACAGGCATGAGTTACTACACCTGGCTCCATGATCAGAAAGTTTTAATGACAGGTGTGACTCCTTAAGCAAAAGTTGCACCAGGCAAAGTTAAACAGGAAAGATCGAACCCAACTGAAAGAAAAGGCAGGAAGATTTGTAAACACTGGGGTTAGCTAGTGGGGAAATACTGGAGGACTTTAGGAAGCATGTGGGTTTTCAGTGTGATTAGACCATCTGTGTGAGTTAATCGCTGCTTAAAGAAGTCAGTCTCCTACTCTCCAGCACAGACAGGGAGATAGGAGGGGTGCTATCTTTCTTGATGATTACATTTCAAAGGAATGGCTCCCAGATCCTTGAGAAGGACATTCATGAGTTGTAGAAGATTTACATCTCAAGGGACAGAGAAGGAATTTACAATTGTAAGTTTTCCAGAATACTCTAAGGAAAGCGAGTCCAGGAGCTTATAGTCAGGAAGAAACAGAAACTTGTTTGATTGAAGTTTAGTGAGATTGACAGGAACATGAAGACTTGTCATGATAGGACTGAAAAAAACATCACATTTGGGAAATTGACAGGGGAAGGTTTGTCTACCCAAAGCGACACAATCAATTAAAAGAAAGAAAATCTAGTTTGCATTGTTTCTTCTCATTTGCTCCAGGGCACAGGTTTGCTTATAAATAAAAATATGCAAATGTATAGAATTGATCTCTCTCAACAGCTGCAAAAAATATATATTATTGGCGTTTACCCTTTTCAATCCTCCCACACCCATCCCCTATTTCTTGAATCAACTTAAGTACAACGTTTCCCTGCCCCCTCCCTGCCATGCTGTTTAGTATGCTAAGTCATTACGGAGGGAGCTGCATCATTTTCTCATTTGTGTCCTTTTACTAAGATAAACATTCTCCCTTGTAGATGAAGTCTCTGCAGTTTGGTAAGAGGTACAGAGAAAGTGAGAATGATATAAACTTGTATCTTCATAGCAAAAAGTGAGGACTTAATGGGTGATTCCTTGGCACTGCTGTTTACCACGCTATTTAATTAATGTACATTTCATTGTTCTCCTTCAGGTAATATTCACATAGGAGACCAGTGACTCATAAAATAGTCAAGCTTTGAACAATACCTCTTTGGAATATATTAACTGCCATGAAAACATAACTTATAATGTCAGTCTTCAAAACATGTGTTTGATGCCGGGCGCGGTGGCTCAAGCCTGTAATCCCAGCACTTTGGGAGGCCGAGACGGGCGGATCACGAGGTCAGGAGATCGAGACCATCCTGGCTAACACGGTGAAACCCCGTCTCTACTAAAAATACAAAAACTAGCCGGGCGAGGTGGCGGGTGCCTGTAGTCCCAGCTACTCCGGAGGCTGAGGCAGGAGAATGGCGTAAACCCGGGAGGCGGAGCTTGCAGTGAGCTGAGATCCGGCCACTGCACTCCAGTCCGGGCGACAGAGCGAGACTCCGCCTCAAAAAAAAAAACAAAACAAAACAAAAACAAAAAAATACATGTGTTTGATAACTTCCTAGCATTGTTAGGAAATGTCCAAGTGAGCTTTTATGCTTCCTGAAGGTAAATTGGCATCCCTAACATCGCTTCTAAGCGCTCCTAATGAAACAAAAGGGCGTGCTTAACATAAAAAATGTTTATTAAATAAATAAATGCATTAATTTCCAGGAGCCTCCACCATAAGTTAAGTATACATTTATTCAACAAATGTTTATTAATTATAAATGACTCATAGATAGTAACTGAAAACCTGCCGTGTGCTAGACACTGTCCCAAGGGCCAGGAACACAGAGCCATCATCCTGATTGAGCTTATATTCCAGTTTGAAGGACATAACAATGAAAACAAAATAATTTAAATAGCATTTAGTATGAAAAAGACACAAAACGTCCAGTGATGAGGGGAGCATGGGATGATGGAAGGGAGGCTACCTGAGGTTGGGTGGTTGGAAAGACCTCTTGGGGTGAGACTGAATGATGAGAGGGGAGTTTGCTACAGTCCAGTGAAGAAGAGAAAGCTGGTATGGACAGAGCCAGCAGAATTGAGGAGCACAGGGAAGTACAGGTCCTGGAGCACAGAGAGTGCAGGAAAGCCAGTTAGGACAAGAGGACAGAAAGGAAGTCCCCACCAGGTTATGTGGGGCCAGGAAGGCTGTGGTAAGAATCTAAATTTTATTCTAAATGCAATGTGGAGGCACTGGCAGGTTTTAGGGGGAGCCATATGATCTGAATCTATTATGTGCCAAACACTATGCTGGGTTAGGGTTGTCAAGGCCACAAGAATGGGCTTCACAGACCTCCAGCTCTGGGGAGTGTAATTAACCAAGGCCACCAGTGCTGTCCTCTGAAGCTTATCACCAAGCTAGGGCTAGGGCTCCACCTTCCAGGGACTTACCCCTGCCGATGACAGAGTGTAGCAGGGATACTAAGGCTGAACCATTCCTGAGATGCAGCGGACTCCTCTGCCAGCTGACTTTGGCTCCAAGACCCCTGAACAGGCTTACTGAACCTTCCTCAGACTTCAGAGTAGTCACCCACTCTTTCTTCCTCTCTTTGACTTTCCTGTATGCATGCATGGTGGTCTGATGGTTCTCCCTGACTCCTGTGGCTCCCTGCCCACTTTCTCGCACGGAGAATTCCCCTCATATAATCCTTGCCTGTGTAATCACCATCTTACTTCCTAGAGAACCAAACTAACTCAGGTGCTACAGAGACAATGAAGAAAATCCCTGAATAACATAAAATTCTATTAAATGAAACTTCCATGCAAACAAAATATAGCAATAGAATGATTACAGTGATAATTATAAATATCTAATCATCATAATAATTATTCCATAATCCTATAATAATAGTAAAAGTATGTACAAAACAGAGTAGTGCCATAAAAAAGAAAATTAAAATGTGATGGGGGAGGGTAGTGAGCCAGGGAGTGCTTGAACTAGAGCTTGAATATTTTGTGCATGGACAGTGGGGAGAATGGGGCATTCTAGGCAGAAGAACAGTGTGTGCAAAGGCCCAGGGTCATAAACCTGCCGTGCATTCAGGTTGCTCCAGATCATTTATTATCCAGGAGTACAGAACCTAGAACTAGGAATAATGGGCAAAGGCTGCAAAGATAGACATGGAACAAAGTTAGGGGTTTGGTTTAGAAAATAAACGGCTGCCAGCTCTTAGAGCTGGCTGGCAACCTTTGTTATGCAAATGCTGGCTATCAGAAACTGGGTCTAACCAAAGATGGCACTTCCCCGCCCTCTTCTTGCCCTTGCCCTCACATGTGGCTGGCAACATGGTTGCCCCCACACATCCCTACATGTGTAGGACAACCTGGCACCCTGCATTTGCATATTAAAAAGCTAGGGTGGGAGGGCCAGTTTTTTCCCGGTCTACATCATGAATGATATGCCTGGTCAAACCAATCCCCTGAGCCCTATGCAAATCAGACACTGCCTCCTCATAGAACTGGCTGGTATCCAAGGCCACTGGCGGGGGGAATGTGGGGGAGGAGGAGGAGGAGAGGTGGGAAAGGTGGGGAAGGGGGTAGAGGGAAGGGAGGGAAGGGGGAAAGGGGGAGACAGGGGAAAGGAGAGGAAGGGGGAAAGTGGAGGAAAAAGGAAAAAGGGGGTTGGGGGGCTCTCCTCTCTCAGCTTTGGAGCCCCCTCCCTCTGTCTCTGTACAGGGGAGCTTCTTCCTTCTTTCTTCTGCCTTGTTTCTTGCCTATTAAACTCTCTGCTCCTTAAAACAAAAAAACAAAAAAGAAAAGAAGGGGCTGGTGAGATATGCAAAGGGTAATGACTTGCCTTCTAAAAAGGTCTGTATGGTAAGTGTGAAGGGGAAGGACCCTCCATTTTGCATAAAATAAAAAGTCTAACAAACTTCTAGACAGGACTATTTGACTTATAGTAATCTATCTACTGTTATATCCACAGAGGAATTTCGGTCTCTTCGCTTGTCCTTTTCTCCAAACCTGGATGACTACAACCCAGACATCCCTGAGTGGAGGAGGGACATCGGCCGAGTCATCAAAAAATCCCTGGTGGAAGTGAGTGCACACAGTTTCTCCTCTTGCCTGGGTACCTTTTCTCTCCTTGAATAATTTCACGGAAAGGGGAATTTTGTACAAAAAAACAAACAAACAAACAAACAGAAACCCAGCAGGAAGAAGCTAGAGCCCATGGGAAGTTCAGTTTACTGGCCTGATGTCTGCATAGCTGAGCCCCACACATGCAGACACATCAAAGGCACTAAAGGGGATGTAGCTATGGAACCATGGACAAACATGGCGTCCTTGCCCCCTGAGACGCTTATTCTGCTTAGAGAAGGAGGACAAGGACATCCTAAACTCCCTTGTCTACATTTCTGTAGCAGAGTGCACAGGCCATTAGGAAGAGGATAAAACCAGCTACTGTCCATGCCAGTGACGGGACTCAGCATGTAAGTGTCCTCAGGTGAATACAATTAGTAAAAGTGGTCCCAGGTTCCAGCTTCCACTACTGTGAGCGTAACAGTGCAGTGAGCATTCAGTATATGACACTTAGTCATATTTCTATTTCCCCATTTTTTAAAGATATTTCTCTACTGTAACAGCCCCAAAAGGGAATTATTACCCACACTTTGTAGATGAGGCAACTGAGGTTTAGAGAGGTTAAGTCACTTGCCTAAACTCTCACATCTAATAGAGGATGAAGCTGCAAAATGGAAATTAAGGGCCTGAGTCCAATGTCTGGGCTTTTGTGTGTTTGACAAAGCTTCCTAAGGTTTCTCAGAGAATAACAGGGTGGTTGTGGTTTATCCCTCCCTGAGCAAATGTCACCGGCAATTAGAGAAGACACCTTCTTTTAGGCACATCTCCCCCTCCTTGTTCTACTTTTTTTTTTTTTTTAATGAGATGTAGTCTCGCTCTGTCACCCGGGCTGAAGTGCAGTGGCTCAATCTCGTCTCACTGCAACCTCCGCCTTCCAGGTTCAAGCAATTCTCCCACCTCAGCCTCTCGAGTAGCTGGGATTATAGGTGCTTGCCACCATGCCTATTTTTTTCGTATTTTTAGTAGAGATGGGGTTTCACCATATTGGCCAGGCTGGTCTTGAACTCCTGAACTCAAGTGATCCACCTGCCCCGGCCTCCCGAAGTGTTGGGATTACAGGCGTGAGCCACCATGCCCAGCCCCTTATTCTACTTTCATGAGTGAGCACAGGAATGAGATAGCCACTCATGGGGCAGCTTGAGCTTATTGTGCAAACGTGGAAAATCAGAAGTGAGTTATTTACTCCCAGGATATATTGTTAGCTCAGAATGAAAATCAATTTAGGTTTGCTGAACATTCTTCCCTGCTCCCAACACATGGTGCCACAGGACACAAAAAGATGATGAAATAAAGGCACTCAGATAACCCCTGCTCAGAAAACAGATCTTACATCCAGCCTCTTGCAAGGAACTGGTCTTCACCATCTTCATTACCTTTGTTAATATTTAGTTAGCACTTAAAATATTCTGGGTACTCTTTTCAGTGCTTTGCATTATTTTAACACATTTAATCCCCCAGATAAGCTTATGATGTTGAAACTGTGATTATTCCCATTCTGTAGGTGAAGAAATGAAACCTAGAGATATTAGGTTACTCATCCAAGGTCATGCACTTAAAAGATCAGCTTCTGGAGTCAAACCATCAAGGTCTGAATCTTGATTTTGTGGTTTCCTAACCACTCCATTCCAGGGCCATCCTTTCCCTTATTCCAAGGAGAAACAGGGATAGATGGAATACTAGAGTAAAGAAGGGGTATCTTCATGTGCCTCTGGACAATGCCACCCACCTCTGTCTCTATGGCTCTCAGCATCTGTGATGTGATTGGTGCTTACACATTATCACCACCAGAAGGCACAACTACTGGACTACAATCCTAAAAGGAATAGGCCTTTCTGCCCTGAGCCATCTGTCTCTAGGGTAACAACTGGTTTTTGTCCTCTGCTGTCCAAGAAGGATGACTTATGCTCTTTAATCAACCCACTGCCCATCTCTTCTCATCTGCAGCATTTTAGGGACCTGTGTCCCCATAGGTCCCCCCCAGATGACTTATCAGCAATTTTATTAGCTCAGCAATGTCCAGCCTTCCAGGTTGATTTCTCTTCACACTTATTACCTAGAGATCAGACGCTCTGTACCTCTACCTTTCTACCAGCTGTCCATTAGGCTAGAAATTACTGCTCATCAATATTTCTAGCCTGCTGTGCAGCATAATCAGGAATATGCAGAATAAACAGATTGACTCAATATCCCTCAGGGCAGGGTTATATCAGCAGTGGTGCTGGTATTAATACCTTCTAGTTTCCAAGGCTCCCTACTTACCTGATCCCAAGAGGCAGCTGATGCAGAGCTTGGTTCCTAGCAATTTACACTGACTTTGAGATCAGTAATTGCACTTGGCCAGTTTCTTAAGTCCCAAGGGACCACACTGCCAAGTGTACACTAATAAACCCTATAAGAGGTACAACTGAGAGTCAGCTAATGTGCAGTTTTCTTCCTATTCATTATGAAACAAAATTTGGTATTAAATTGTTTGCCTTTTCTTCATCCAAAATGACTTTTGCTACTGACATTTCACAATGAAATCTTTAATTGAATGTCATTATAAACATTTTTGTGTACAATGAAGATTGTTCAGGCACAGTCTCTGAGTTTACAGTCTAGTAAGGCCATAAAACAGTATGGGGTTTGTTATAATAGGAGCTGTTGTCAGTGTCTGGAGAAGGGAGGTACAGAGCACAGGGTCCCAACGCAGGCTTCACAGTCAGACCAGGCTTCAAAAGCATCAACAGTCACTTCCTAGATGGCCTTGAGCCACTGTCTAATCTTCCTACAGCCACCATCTTTCCTGGAGTGGAAATTGAGGTGCACCACCCAGATCTCTGTTCAGGGAGACACTTACTATCTTTTCTGGAAGAGCTATGGGCAGTCTTCACCAGCCTGGTTCCAAGTCATGTCACTTCTTGGGGTGATTCATGTCTGATGACAGGCTGGTGCCGTTATATACAGTCCTGGACATCTCAGCCCAATTTAAGACAACTCCGAAGGGCCATTCTGTCTCCCCTTGGGATCTCTTGAGGTTGTCATGGGCCTACGTGGCAGCTCAGTTTTTCCCTTGTCCATGTTTGTTTCCTTCTGTTTCTCCCATAGGTGTTGTTCCCAAGAGCACTTCTTAATAAACATCCTGCATTCTAAACTCAGGGTCAGCTTCCTGAGGACCCCAGCATGTGATATGTCCTCACTGCAAAGTGAGGTATAATCATATTTGCTTCAAAGGGTTGTTGGAGGTTGCATAAAATAATAATATTGTAAGTTACTTATAATAATAATGTTGTTGGAGGTCACATAAAATAATATAAGTTACTTAGCACAATGTACCCAGGAAGTACCTGGCATTGTGCTAAGTAACTTACAACATTAGGTGAGGACCTAATACCTGGAATTTCTTGCTACTTCAAGAAAATGCAACACAGTGGAGTTCAAAAACTAAGAATCACCTAATTGGGAAATAATGAAATAAATAAGCTTTAAGATGACTCATGAAGGATAAGTAGCAAAGGCAGAGAAAAGACATTCTGGTGGAGATAACATGCACAGAAACATTTGCAGGAAAAGGCTGAAATATTGAGAAGTTGTACATCGTCCCATTTGGCAAGAGCATAAGAGTTGTGGCTAATTAGTTTGGAAAGGAAGCGTGGGACCATATTGCAGAAGGCCTTGAATATGTCCTTAATCCTGTTAGCAATGGGAATTCTTGCAAGCATTTTGGAAAAGAACATGATCTGAATTGGACTGCTGGAGAGAGAAGCTAGGATTATAGCTATTGATTCTAGAAGCATCTAGAGAGAGAATTCAGGGGAAACCCTGGGGTATAAGCTCAAGAGAGAGAACAGTGAGCTAGGATAAACAAGAAGTCCTTGAGTGATATCTGTAATTTTAACAGAAGAATCAGTGTGGCCAAGTGGAGGGCTCAGGGTGCTTCAGGGAACAGGGTTGGTCATCAGGTCTGATGCTGCAGAAAAGTCAACAGGGCCCTCCTGAGGGTTGTGATATGAGGGTGTCCTCTTAGGTTAGGTGGTTAGGATGTGATTGGGTCTACCTGAAGAGTAACTTCAGTGGGATGATGAAGGAGGAAGCTAGGTTAGAAAGGGCTAAGGCATGAGGGGCAGATGATAAAGTTAAAGTCTTTTCAATGGCATGGTCCCCACCTTGGAAGTGCTCCCTAGGAAGAAGAGCTAACATTTGAATCCCCAGGCTCTACCATAAATGCTTCATGTGTAACTCATTTAATCCTCAAAATCACCCATGCACAAGGCAAGTACTGCAACTGTCCTATCTTCTATTTAAAGGAATGTAGGCATAGAGAACATGAGCAATGAGCTTAAGGTCTCATGGTATTGAAGCTGGGATTAAATCACAGACAGCCTGACTCTGGAGCCTGGACCTATAGCCCAGTGCTGCCTCTCACATACCCTCTGCCTGATACACCCAGACCTCTGCTTTCAGGCCCTTCATTGTGTCTTCTGCCTACCCCTGATCCCTCCACCAAATACTTGGTCCCTTCTCAGCTTTCTTGTCTGCAGCACTAATGTGAGCCCCTGTGTCTGTCCCTTAGGCCACAGGGGTTCCAGGTCAACACATCCTGGTGGCGGTGCTTCCGGGCTTACCCACCACTGCTGAACTCTTTGTCCTACCCTATCAGGATCCAGCGGGAGAAAACAAAAGGTCAGCTGACGACCTGGAGCAGGTGAGTCTGTTGAAAAAGGAGGCGTTTTCAGCTTCTCTCTGCAGTCAAAGCCATACCCACCGCTAGTCTGAGGGGTCTCTGGAGAACTGGGGCTTAAGAGTGAGGGCACCAACTGTTTGTGGAGTCTTCAACTTTCTGAGCCTCCATTTCTGACCCATAAACTGGTGATCCTAACTACAGCTTCACCAAAAGCATATGCAAGAGCATTCATGGTAGGTGTATTAGTCTGTTCTCACACTGCTAATAAAGACATACCCAAGACTGGGTAATTTATAAAGGAGGTTTAAGTGACTTACAGTTCAGCATAGCTAGGGAGGCCTCAGGAAACTTACAATCATGGCAGAAGGGGAAGCAAACCTGTCCTTCTTCACATGGTGGCAGCAAGGAGAAGTGTAGAGTGAAGCGGGGAAAGCCCCATATAAAACCATCAGATCTCGCGAGAACTCACTATCACAAGAACAACATGGAGGTAACTGCCCCCATGATTCAGTTACCTCCCACTGGGTCCTTCCCATGACAAGTGGGGATTATGGGAACTGCAGTTCAAGATGAGATTTGGGTGAAAGCACAGCCAAACCATATCAGCAGGGAATGGCTAAATTATTTACAGTATGGAATATTCTGTGGAGTTTACAGTGAAGTAGATTAATCTATGATACACAAAAAATTGTCCATGATATCAAGTGGAAAAAAAGGCAAGTCACTAAACAGTATCTTACTTGTCGCAAGAGTACCGTGAGAATCAAATGACATGATATGTATATCTTTTTTAACAGCTACAACTTTTATACAAATAACTAATCATTTTATGATCTAATTTGTATTTGTAATGAATAACATTGGCTGCAGAGCAGCTCTATTGCCTTGTGGGGTTCACCTCCTCCTCATCTCCACTGCCTTCTGGAGCATTTGAGAGTGTGTGTGTGTGTGTGTGTGTGTGTGTGTGTGTGTGTGTGTGTGTGTGTGTGTGTGATTCTCTTTTTCTCTTTTCCCCTTTAGTCTTCTTTTTTCTTCCCTTTCCTCCTTTTAACTTTAAAAGACTCTCCCATCTCTGTAGTGGGGATTATTATGTTGTTGTTATTCTTCTTTGTCCATTCAGTTAAAATGATCAGTCTTGGTCTAGTTGCCCTTGTAGAAACCAAATGATTTCGATTTCTCAGTTCTTCCAGGTAAATAGATTAAAAATAAGATTTTTCTCAGCTCCTCAGTAAATATTAGCTGTTTCCCTTCCAGTACTTGGAGATTTTCTGTTTACTAAACCCATACTCTAGCCCCATGATCTCTAGTCTTCCAGGATGACTTGAGAACCTTCTGTAATAGTCTTGTTAAAAACAACCCCAAATTATGACATGGCCCACCTCCTAGCACACACCCTCTTTTCAGCTACCACTTTCTAACTTGGCAGAAGGCTCACCTGCATAATTTTCTCTGTGTGCAAATAATGAAGAGCAGAGCTCTCACAGAAAGCCCTGTTGAACCCCATTTCCTAGTGAAGTGGAGTTGAAGGGTGGACAGCTGGTAACCCCTCAGATTTGCATCTAACCTCACTCCCCACCTCAGCTTCCCATCATACTCTACAAATTATTATCTGCACTACATTTTGGTGGGAGAAAGAATAGATTAGTTCTTATCATAGCATTGTCAAGAACCTAGAGGGAAAGCAGATCCTTATCCAAAGCCTTTAGATAGGAATATTTGCAGTTGTACCTCCTCTAAATCTTACTGTTTTTTCATGAAATCTAGATTTTAATCTTTTCAAGTATGGAAGAGGGTACAGATTTAGAGTCACCTTTTTTCCTAGTTACCACATTGTCTGTGCACTTTTATTTCTCACACTTTCCATATTTTCTTCTAAAAGTGTTATATTTTCTACTTCATTCTTTGAGGGGAAATTTGGAAAGAAGAGGGGTCCGTTCTGTGAAACTTCTTATATTTATGTACGGATGTGTCTTGCTTTGACTATCTGCTTTCTCTAGACTTCTTGTTTCCCTTCATTCTCCATCTCTTCTGCGTGTTTCCTGCAAAAGCATTCTCAGAGAGCTGAGTGTGGCCCTCAAGGCAGCCTGTATCAGTCATCGTGAACCATGTCATCAGAGATCTGAAACCAACTATCTTACTTGAAGGCTGTGTGACTTAGAATTGGCACACATGTAGAGGAGTCTGTCTATTTTGTTAGAACACAGGTTTACATAAATATCAAGCAGTTTCTAGTTTCGCCTCTGATATTTATTATGTCCATTTTACAGATGAGGAAGGTGAGGACAAGCGAAGTTGAATAATTGAGCCAAAGTCACACTTATCTCTTGGGGTGTCTGAGAGGATTAAAGAAATGATATAGCAAAGTACTTGGCCTTATAAATGTTCACTGGTGGTATAGAGATAATGGTTACATTCATGCTCATTATACGATAAGAAGAGATGTGGAAAATGAAAAAAAAAAGTTTAGGTGTATTAAATAGACTGGTATAGTCCAGGGCACGTATTGGAAGAGAGGATGGTGGGAATAAGAGAAAACAGATTAATGAATGCAATTACTCAAAATGGAGAAAAACAAGGACAATAAGGAAAGAATGTATCTGAATGGCATGAGCTCATGTGAAGTATGCAGATTTATTGCATGAAAAGAAAGTAAAGTACCAAGCTAGAGACTGTAAATTTGTTTAAGGAAATTGCCAGTGTATCAGCCTATTCCAGGACTCAAAGCAAAGTAGACACGGTGACTTTACAAATGCCAGACATAGCACATTAGAAATTAGTGTCTTAGTTGTGGAGGACATTATTACCCTGATGGAAAAATGCACATGAAATCAACTTATTAAACCAAGGCACATGTCTAGACCCTGTGAGACAGGGGCGTCTCCTGGAGATCCGTAGTTTTCAATCCAGGAGGGGTCCTTTCATTGTCTGCTTTGACTTAGTCACTTAACTTTACGGGTAAAAAAGGGAGTTTTTGAATTCATTTAATTGAGAAGTCCAGAGATACAGTTGAGACAGATGAATTCAAAACCACTCAAAAGTGTCACCAAATTACTTCCCTCTCTTCCTGTGTCTCCATCTGTTTTCCTGGCTACCATATGGGAAGTTGGCCTGAGAATGAAACCAACACATAGGAAAGCAAGAATGGCCACAGGCATCCCCAACTTCTATTTACCAGTTTATCAACCCCAAAGACAGTACCTCTCATCTGATTGCAACAGTGAGAGCTCCAGGTTCACAATTTGTGCTGGTCTGACCTGTTTAAAGTGGGCATCTCTTAGCTAGTCCCTGCAGTCAAGGGGATAATGTGCTGTCAGTGACAACTCAGATGTTTTATACCCTCCCTGAACCAAATGGACCAGGACTAGACAAGGACATGGATTCCTCAAAGAACAATGTGGGGAAGGGAGAGGGAATGCTGGGAGGCAAATGCAACTGACTTCCGGTGTCATAAATTTCACAGAAATTTAAGACAAATGCAAAGCAAACCCAAACAACAGAAATGAACCCCCTGCTTTGAAGGCTGTATTCTAAATCTCAGCTGAAACTTGAGTCGGGCTGTCCTTATCCCCTCATTTCATGCCTTGGCCCCTTTCTTGTAAAGGTACAGTGCAGATCCCCCTGCAGTGAAAGAACTGGGATCCTAGACAGATGTGTCCTAAAGAATGGGAGGGCAGGGCCCCAGCAAAGGACTCTCAGTCCTCCTTCCTTAGCTGCTTCTGAGAGCCTTCCTGGGGAGCAGCAATGCAGGCTTGGATCGAGCTATCTTGTCTGTGAAATAAATTGAAAATTCTTCACAGTGAGAAGTACTTAACCCTGTTATCAGGATGAGGTGGGCTGGGTTAATCAAGTGACATCTGTCTGGGAGGGTTCCACGAGCCTTTATTTAGGATCTCTGGTGAGTGAGAAAAGGCTTTCATGCCCTGAGCTGGTCTCATCAAGAGTAGTGCATGCTGCTGTCCTGAGGCCAGCTGCTCAGATGTGGAGCAAGCCCTGCCCCTCAAGCACCCCATTTCCTTGCTCCCCTCGGCATCCTCAGGGGTGAACAAATTTGTTTCTGTCTCTCCTGTAGGGAGGAAAGACCACCATGCTCTATCGCAATTGTTTGTGATGCTGTGCTGGGGAGATAAGGAGCCTAGGTGTGTTGTCTTTCAGGATCCTTAAAGGACATTAGAACATCTAAAAAGAACAGAAAAAGATGTGGAAGAAATGTCAACCACAAATATATATACATTTCTTCCTTGGCTGTTTTTATTACTCTACACGGTTGGCAGATGCAGAACCTGAAACCTAAGGAAGAAAGGAAAGGCAGATTTGAACAGGGAGCAGGGTGAAAGCTTTTAAGAAATTAGAAATGTATTATGAAATGGAACTAATAATCTCTATTTTCTGCATATCCACACATTTTGCTTATCAGTCTAGATCTTTTTAACATGGGGAGTCGAATTATAAAAGTACTCTGGAATTTACAAGGAAGGTCACTGAAGTAGGAGAGCTATAACCAAAAGTGGAGCAGGTAAGAGGTGGACCAGAGCCAATGTGTCAGGAGGAGGTAGAGAGAAGCTTAAAGTGGGCGATGGGAAATCCAAAGGAAACACATATTTATGACTGATTTGTTTCTTCATGCACCATTATCCAGGAGACCTCTTAGACACTTTAATCAGGCTAAATTTGTGTGTGTGTGTGTGTGTGTGTGTTATGAAGGAATGAAATTGAGCTACTCTTAATTAGAACTTAATATTTGACTCCATTGCTTCCCTGTCATTCAATGCAAAAAATGTGTGAATTGGGAAAGATTTTCCTCTGTTTAACGCAAAAAGAGTATTCCTCAACTGCTACTTGAAGAGACTTTAATAGTGTAATAGAATCAAGATTGACCAACTGAGCCAGCTCCCAGGTCATCCCAGGCAACACCGTCTCTAAACATGGCACCAGAATGCTATTATGTTCAGTAAGATTTGCATTCCTCCTACCACCTTCAGAATAAATATTAGTATTTTGGTCCAGTGTAGCTCTGCCATTAATAAATTTGTCTAAGCACATTTGCATCTGTATTTTTACCTTGTACCACTTATTTGGGTTATGTGTCCTATGAATTTATAAACTACTCTACTGTCCTTAAAACTTTTATTTTTTCGTGTTTCAAGAATTGCCACTTTCCTTCTGATCATCTGACAGTGTTTCCCCCTCTTGGTTTCATTGTAAATTGTTTAGGCATTGAATATGTTCTTTGTTTTTGTTTTTGTTTTTGTTTTTTTGAGACGCAGTCTTGCTCTGTCGCCCAGGCTGGAGTGCAGTGGCCAGATCTCAGCTCACTGCAAGCTCCGCCTTCCGGGTTTACGCCATTCTCCTGCCTCAGCCTCCCAAGTAGCTGGGACTACAGGCGCCCGGCACCTCACCCGGCTAGTTTTTGTATTTTTTAGTAGAGACGAGGTTTCACCGTGTTAGCCAGGATGGTCTTGATCTCCTGACCTTGTGATCCACCCGCCTCGGCCTCCTAAAGTGCTGGGATTACAGGCGTGAGCCACCGTGCCCGGCTGAATATGTTCTTTGTGTGTTAATCATCACTGTGTGGCTAAATATTTCCAGCCCACTGCTTTCGGGGTACATGATGGGGCTGTACCCATGAGTCTCCTCTGCTGGGGCAGAGCCTCAGGACTGTGGGAGCAGAAGTGATATGTGCCACTTCCAAGCTAAAGTGTTCAAATGCACATTGTAGAATTTTGCTAGCTCCTTTTCCTTCTTGTGCTGCATGTAGTGAATGGAAATATTTGCGATGGCCGCTCCACCAGCCAGTGTCCCTCTGTGACTACAGTGAGCCCGACACCACTGCGTAGCTGCCATGGATACAATGTGTGAGCAAAAAGTTGTCCTTTCTTGATCGAAGGCCCTGACCACAGCCATATCTAGTTGATTCTGAGTGTTGCATTCAATCTTCATCTTTTGTGAAGACGACCATGAGGAACGTTGGTGTTTTCCCTGCGGCAGGTCCCTCCCAAGACATCCTTTTGATGGTAGCTTTCGTAAAATTCAAATTGAGCCTCCACCGTCCTTTTAAGTGGTACTCTAAATGAAATGAGGTTGCACTTGAATAATAGGCATATTTCATCAAATAGGCAGATACCAAGAATAACGTGTTGTTTCTATGGTCGTGATTGTTTAGCTGATGTGGAATAGAAAATGGACTGGGCTGGAAAGCAGCAGAAGAGGGATGACCGTGTACAGGATAAATGAAATTTGTTAAGACAACACGCTTTTCACCAGACAGAAAAAGAAAAAGAAATAAATTTAATTTGCTTTAGCAGGTTCAGTCTCCCTCCTAGAAATCACACGGAATTTCATCTGAGTCTCTACCAGGCAAGTGTTTTTCTTCTCATTCAGGCTGTTGCCATATACTTTTCGGTAGAATGCAGTTTATTCTACTCCTTTCCATAGCCGAAGACTCTCCCAAACGTTACCCAGTTATGCAGCTGGTGAACAGAAAGTGCCCCCTCTGGGGATGGTGTTAGGAAATTCCCACTGCTGTAGCCTGTATCTGTCACTGGATATTGGAACTGATGTTTTAACTTCGGGTGCTTCACAGATGAATGAGAGAAGGCAGCATAATTAATAAAAGTGCTGTATTTTCTCATCTTGTAAACCTATCTTGCCAGACTTCTCTCCAAAAGAAGTCTGTCAGCTTGTTCAAGGAAAATATTTTTAATGGAGATACTTTAGGATTAGGAGTCAAACAAAGCTAAAGTCTAGTCTCAACTCTTCAAATATTAACTGAATAAACTTTGGTATTTCCTTTAAGCTCCATGTTCCTTTCCATGAAGATGCCAGCACTGACACCTAAGATGTGCTCTGCTAGAAAAAATAGTAAGAAATAAGCAACTTTACCAAAATAGTGTTCACAGCATATATACTTTAAAATATACGTAACAGCTTGTAATCGTTTGAAAAAATACAGGATAAACACTTGTACAAGTGGTGTGGAAAACATAATACTGTCAAAATCTGTCAACAGTTTCATACTCATTTATTTCAGTAGAAAAGCACATGGTTCTAATTGAGATTATTCTTGTATGCAATGTAAATTTCATTTAGTTTTGTTTCTTATGCAAATTTTTTCTCACAAAGCGTGTGTTCATTGTTGAATGTCCTTTGATGCAAGTTAAATATATGAAACGTACTTTCTGTTACCAGATAATTTTTAAATTTACATTTCCTTCTTAAAATTTTGTAAGTGATACAGATAGAGCCAATGAAACAATGTTATAGGCTGAGGCAGGAGAATGGCGTGAGCCCGGGAGGCGGAGCTTGCAGTGAGCTGAGATCCGGCCACTGCACTCCA
>NW_012121265.1:12632909-12679310 GCF_000951035.1 Colobus angolensis palliatus
CCACTTCCCTTTAGTCCATATGATAGATTTGGCAAAACAGTCTAATTCCTTAATTACTTTTGACAGGTCTTTCATATTTGAATAAAAAATATTTTTCTGCAATTCTGTATCTGTGTGTGTGCATGTATGTGTGTGTATTTCATAGCTAAAACCTTTGAGATAGACCTTTAAAAATTCCACTGTCTGATTCCGATAAAGACTCTGCCAGTTAAAAGATAAGAACACAGAGGAAAACCATTCTATGCAATCTGTGTTAGAAATCCACTTCTCCACTTCTCCTTCTCCTTCTGCTTCTCCTTCCCTCTCTCCTTTCCCCTCCCACTCCCCCTCTTTCTCCTCCCCCTCTTTCTCCTCCCCTTCCTCCTCCTCCTCGTCCTCCTCCCCTCCTCTCTTTTTTTTTTTTTGAGTCAGAGTTTTACTCTGTCTCCCAGGCTGGAGTGCAATGGCATGATCTTGGCTCACTGCAACGTCTGCTTCCTGGGTTCAAGTGATTTTCTGGCCTCAGCCTCCCGAGTAACTGGGAGTACAGGTGTGCACCACCATGCCTGGCTAATTTTTTGTAGTTTTAGTAGAGATGGGGTTTCACCATGTTGCCCGTGCTGGTCTCGAACTCCTGAACTCAAGTGATCCACCCACCTCAGTCTCCCAAAGTGAGCCACCGTGCCTGGCCAGAAATCCACTTCTGTACACCTGGATCGTTCTGGATGATTCCCAGTACCCAAGAAAGGAAGTAGCCTAATATACAGAATAAAGTTGTTTTTGTTTTCAGCATAGTTTTATCACAATCTTGTTTTTCTGCATTGTTTGCTAAATTATAGCATTTGAAAGGCTGGGTTTGAACTGGATCCCTGATGCTCAACGCCTGGGCAGTGGTGGTCATCCTCTGTTCCTGTTGTTCAGGAGAGAAGTATATCTGTGGGCAGTTCAGTTCTATCACCAATCAGGGGCTTCTGCAGGTGACTCTGCTTCGAAACTGAGCCATCAGGCCCTGCTTAACAAATAAAAGGATTAAAGGTGTTATTTTGGCAACTCACTGGAGTAAATAAAACTCAACAAATAGTAAAAGGAAAAAATTAAGAATTTAATTAGCAGAATGATGGTCAGAAAGCATCTAATTAGACTTAAATAACATGTTAAGTAAAATATTAAATTGATTATTAGAATATTAAAAATAAGGCTAGCAGACCAGATAAAAATAGTAGGAATGGGCTGGGCGCGGTGGCTCACACCTGTAATCCTAGCACTTTGGGAGGCTGAGGTGGGCTAATCACAAGGTCAAGAGATCAAGACCATCCTGGCCAACATGGTGAAATCTCATCTCTGCTAAAAATACAAAAATTAGCTGGGTATGTTGGCTTATGCCTGTAGTCCCAGCTACTCAGGAGGCTGAGGCAGGAGAATCACTTGAACCCGGGAGGCGGAGGTTGCAGTGAGCCGAGATCGTGCCACTGCACTCCAGCCTGGTGACAGAGTGAGACTCTATCTCAAATAATAATAACAATAATAAAATAATAGGGGTGTTGTTATCCCCGTAACTTTTCAGAAATTCCTCAAAATTATAAAGGAAACAGCAAATGGAGCTAGGTTTTCTACTCTAAACAGACGAACAGGTTTACCTCATCCATAAAAACCTTACCTTACACTATTTCTACCCAAATGAAGTTATTTGTCCCATGCTTGGGGTTAAATATTTCGTAGTCCAGACTTCCATGGGTCTGCCCAGTACCCATGTGTCACCCTGAGGTACAGTTTAGATAATATTTATAAGCATGAAATAAAGGTTAGCCAATTTGTTACTTACGTTATAACTGTACTTTGTTTCAATTGTACATTTTAGCAGAACTGTATTTACCATACAATAAATATTCATAAAGTGTTTTGTGAAAATCACATGGTTTGGGAAATAGAATGGAAGTAAAATGAATATATATGAATCTTATCAGAATGTGTAAATTGTATATACTTCTTTTAAGTCCTTATGCATAACAAATGTTCTCTCAAAAGACTGGGGGTAAATTTTCTAAGATCATTCAGAATAATTTTTAAAGAATATAATTATTTTCATTCACTAAGTTTCTCCTATTTTGTAGCAATTAGCATGGAAAGACAGGTCATGCTTAAAAATAATTGTATCTGCATATTCTGGAATTAAAATAATATAAACCTTATTTATATAACTCATGGGTATAATATTGAGATGCCTTAGTGAAAACAGTAAATATTTCTAAGCTTATTTGTTTATAATCTGTATAACACTTTTGGTGGCACTAACTATGCTTCTTTTTTCAGATATCAGAATTGCTGATCCACAAGCTCAACCAAAACTCAGTACACTTCGAGCTGAAGCCAGGAGTCCGAGTCCTTGTCCATGCTGCTCACTTAACAGCAGGTCAGTGTCCATGTCCCTGGGTTCTGGCTGGTGGCTCTGGCAAAGGGAATCCCAGTCTGTGCTTCCTTCCTCATAAAAAGGCTAGATGGTAACAGTGCTAATCAGAAATCAGATCAGTCATCAGATCTTGAAGGTTGTCTTGGTTGGTGTTTCTACCTCAGTGGAGAACCAGTTAAATATCAGAAAAAGGTGACGGTTTTGGCTGGGCTCAGTGGCTCACGCCTGTGATCCCAGCACTTTGGGAGACTGAGGTGGGTGGATCACTTGAGGTCAGGTGTTTGAGATCAGTCTGACCAACATGGTGAAACTCCGTCTGTACTAAAAATACAAAATATAGCCAGGCGTGGTGGCGCATGCCTGTAGTCCCAGCTACTTGAGAGACTGAGGCAGGAGAATCGCTTGAGTCTGGGAGGCAGAGGTTGCAGTGAGCTGAGATCACGCCACTGCACTCCAACTTGGGTGACCCAGTGAGAAGGTAGTATTTTATACTTAGTCTCTGGCAAAAACTGTCAGTGAAACGCTTAGATACATCTCACATGAAAGCATGCTTCATTTATCTCATCAGAAATCTTGAAAATAACATTAAGGGGTCTTTCTGCAAAGTCTTATTTTCAACATATTCATATTACAAATAATTTGCTTTCTTTAAGTTTCAGAATAATGTAACGCAGTAGAGATAGCAGGAACTCAGGAGTAGTACAGGGCCATACCCAGGAACTGAACCTGGAATTGGTCATGATCTTACAAGCTACTTAATGTCATTGAGCTTCCATCTCTTCACCTGAAAAGGTGGTGGTGAGGATGGCGGATCCTCCTTCTAAGCTTATGGAGAGTTTTCAATGATAACGCAAGTAACTTAGAATAGATGATAACACAAGTAGCTTAGAATAGTTTTCAATGATAACACAAGCACTTAGGAACAGATATTGTTGTGATATATTAATAATAAATTAATAATATTTATTGAGTACTTATTTTTGCAGAGTACCATGCTGGTGCTCCATGGAGTACAAACACCTGTGAAAAGTGGTCTTCATCTTCACAAAACTTGTAACCTGGTTGTGGCGTGGGGAAGTTCGGTGTAGCTATGGCAGTGGTACTGTGGGATGGGAAGAACAGGCAGCAGAGAGTAGTCAATGAGCAAACTGCATACATGCTTATATAGAGAGAGACTGTGTAACGTATTTAACACTTGGATTCTTTTTTTCCAGTCAGAACATTGATTTCAATCTTGGCTTTGTTACTGTGTAATCCTGGGAAAGACATTTAACTTCTGTGTGTCTCAGAGATGGTAATACCATCTCTGCCAGTGGGATTGTGTGAAGATTAAGTTAATTCAGGTAATGCACTTAGGATAGTGTCTGAAACATAGCTTTAATATTCATTTTTATTGTTATTATTATTAGCAACTAAAGCTGTATAGGAAATTTAAAGCAGAGATGAGTTATATCCTGTCAAAATAATACAGTATTGTTCCATGGAGTAGTGGTTTCGAGGACAAACCTTAAAGGATGGATAGGATTAAATGCAGGAGGTCATTCTAAGCACCAAAGCACCAAGGAAGTAAAGCCTAAAGGGCTCTGGGCATGCTGAAAAAATGAGGATAAAAAGTAGCTATTACCAGCACCATTCTGTGGTTTCCTGGAGATTTCACGAGGCGCTGCTAGGTCTAGCGGAAGGCCAAGCAGGCTGACCACTGACCTCTCACCCTCTTGGATTTTATCTTTTTTCTTTATTGGATTTCATAGAAGATTTTATTGTTCTTGTTGTTTTTTCAATCCCACTATTTAAAGTCACTGTTACTCAGCATGGGATATGGAGGTGTGGAGGGTAAAAACGTGCCAGGGTGTGCCGTTTTTACTTACTTTAGTGAGTAAGCCGCCAAAGGTCTGGGAAGCCATCGAGACCTTTGAACAGAGGTGTGACGATTCAGAGCATCCCTTGAAAAAGATGACTGTAAGGAGCAGGAGGATTGAGTAGGGCTCGTTTCCTATTCTGCATCTTGTCATCCTAACACGTCCGTTGAACAGACACTTACTGAGTGCCTGCCTGCACTGGGCCAAGTAATGTTGTCAACACTGGGGACAGAGTCTTTGCCCTCATAAACTACTATTGTTGGTCAAAGCCGCTTTCTGAATCATAGGCTGGTGAAAATTATCTGAAGAAAAGATTGCCAACTTAGGGCATTTGATGGTCTTGACTGGCCCTTTCCTACCCAGAATGTTGAGCTTTGGTGTTTGGTGAATGGGGTTAGCACATGGCAGAGGCACACGTGACTAGTTGTATGGGAGAATGATCAAATTCCAGAAACAAGAGTTATAGTCATCCTAATAGCCGAGCCACTGACAAATGTTGTCAACTGAGTAGAAAGTAACCACTGAACATCGGTTTAAAAAGATTCACTGATTTATTTAATCTAATCAGACCATCCAGCCTGTTTAAGTAGCTGACTGAACTTCATCAGCCACTACTTGTTCCCTTTGAGTTTAGAAATTAAAACAACTAAGCCTGATATTCCATACTGAAGTCTGGATTTGAAGGGATGTGGCCAACTTGTCTATCCTTCGTGATGCAAAATTTGCTTTTACAACATAAGCAGCCTTTGAATGAACACTATCTTTAGGCTTGGTGTATCAGAAAACAGTGCCTTTTTGAGTCCAGAGACCTCCCTCTGTTGAACAGGAGAGCACTGGAGGTCAAGCTAGGCCTGGAACTAACCCTACTTCCATTCTTCAATTCTGGAGGCCACTCACTTTTCACTCTTTTTCTTCGTTCCATACTTCTCTTCCATCTGGGTCTGGTTTTTATTTAACAATTATTGCATTATGCTCTAATGATGGTTCAGATCGTTTTGGAAGATAGTGAATGTTCCCGCCACAAAGAAATGATAAATGATTGAGATGATGGATGTGTTAATTACCCTGATCTGATCACTATGCTTATGTATCTCAGCATCACTATGTACTCCATGAATATGTATAATTGTTATGTGCGAATTTAAAACGATTTAAAAGATTGATATATTACCATATTTAACTTTAGGGAGAAGTGGATCGTAAAAAAAAAAAAAAGGAAATCTTATTTTAAATGTTACTTAAGAACACTTTCTTCAATGACAAATGGTTTAGAGCTGGGACCAAGCTGAAATATTGAGATCAAAAAGGGGGTAATTAGCTGAGACTGGTTTGGCCAGTAGGTTTGGCCAGAGAAACTGAATCCAGCAAAGGCATCCAAAGGTCCTTGGATTTATAGCTCCCTGTGGGAAAGGAAGTCAATTCCTGATAACCATGAGACGTTAATCCCACTGGTAAAAACTCCAGATGGCAAAAAATAATGCAAAGTTGGAAGAACTGAAAAATATTTTCAATTCATGTTTGTAGTTTATTATATAACTAGAAGTTTCGGAAGCAAGACTAAGATTCCTGAGAAGAAGGACTGGCAAAAGGGAGATACATTTTGGGGACCCAGATATGCGCACTGAGATATGAAGAAGAACCCCTTGCAACATAGGTGTGTGTAACACAAAGTCACCAAAGGAAAAAAAAAAAAGTCCATTTCCAAGTAAAAGCCCAATCTTAGCCTGGACCAATTTCGAGAGAGTGAGAAAATTATTTGACTTCCAACCATTGTAGAAATCTTTCCTATTAGTTTTGATAGTAGGGTGTTTTGGCTATGTAATTCCAAACCTGATCAACTGGCATTATTAAGTTTGCTGTCATGGCTAGTTCAGCAACTGGAGTAGATATAGATTTATATGTGGAAAATTAGCTCCAGTTTGGTAAGTAAACAAAGATAATTTCCTGGGTTGATGGAATAACTGGAAACTTTGTCTTGGAAACTTTTGCTATACTAAGTTTGGCTATGCTGGTCATAACGCATTAGAGCTGGCAGTGTCCACAGGAGCACAGTCACTCAGGGCTGGATTGTCCTATGCAAAAGACAAATGTGTCAACTGCAACAACAATTGTGATAAGGAAGTAAAGTATGTGAGGGATCTGGGATCTGTTTCCTGTTGGTGATTGCTCCTAAGTTACCTCTAGCTACCCCCTGGGCTCAAGTCATCCTCCATCCTCAGCCTCCCAAGTAGCTGGGACCACAGATTCACGCCACGATGCCCGGCTAAGATTTTTTGTGTTTTTGGTAGAGACAGGGTTTCACCATGTTGCCCAGGCTGGTCTCGAACTCCTGAGCTCAAGTGATATGTCTGCCTCAGCCTCCCAAAGTGCTGGGATTACAGGCGTGAGCCACCACAGTTGCTTTTATTAGGTTGAAATTAACACATTAATATTTGGGTGGCTAGGAAGAGAAGGAGAAGGAAGCCTGAAGAAAAAAAAACAAGAGAGAAACAGTGGGGAGGAGTATTAGACGCAGAACTTCCACCTCAACTCTATTTCTCTTTCTCTCATCCCCCCTGTAGGCAGGGGAAAATAAAAATTCAAAAGAAAAAAAAAGGAAGAACCATTGTTAGCAACATTTCATGTCTCATAAGCAGGATTGCTAATACCTTCCCGGGGACCATTACAACATGCTGCTGCATCCCATTAATTGCTCAGCAGATGTTCAGCAGCCTTTTTTTAAAAATGTTTGAGCCAGAGTATGTTGTTGGTGAGAGAAGCAAACGCATAATTTGGTTTGTCTCCAAGGAAAAAGAACTGTCTCTTTTCAAGAATTTACTAGCCTTATTTTGGTTTTCAAATTCAGTTCCCTATTTGCTTTTATGGGAACACAAGGAAAGCATTTGCAGATACCTGAATGTCATTAGAGACTGGATTGTGTTTGCCCCCCACCCACCAACACGTTCCATTTGGGAATTCATTAACTGTGGCATCTAAGCTGAGCTACATTTTGAATGTAGTCCTCGTTTTGTTCCTAGCCATTCCTATGCTTCTTGGTTTTCAGGCAGTTTTTCTTAAGGGTCTAACCACTCCTGACAGGTATGTTTCTGAAATTCTCTTTGCAGAAAGGAGAGACTTAACCCTGTATGAGAATAAGGGAGAACGAAAAGCATGTTATCCAGGAGGTTGAGCGAGGGTTATGGCCTGAGTGGCTCCCTTTGACTTTTAGTAGCTGATGGCAGCTGGCATCCATGTTTAGCAAACAAAGGCGATGATGTTGCAAAAACAATACAAAGAGTTGGAAAAGGGAATAGAAAGCAATCAAGCTAGTGTTAGACTGGAAGGACTGCTGTCTTGACCAAAGTGTACCTCTATTCATGATGTTCCGGATTGGAATATTTCTCCCCACTTCTTCACCTATTTCCCCTTGTCTACCTGTACTTTAAGGCTCAGCTCAGTGCCAACATTTGCATGACATCTTTCCAGAGACATTTGCCTGGACAACATCTTCCTCTTGTCTGAAATCACGTGCATTTTTAGATCTCTATCTGTCTGACGATGATAATGATCATGACCATCACCTTTTGAATCACTCCTATTTAATTTCTTGTGATCATATCTTTATATCATCTTCTTCATATATCTTTATATCATCTTCATCATTATACCTAGCAAATAACTTACACATATCAGGTGCTTAACAAATATTGTTTTTATAAATAATTATATGCATAATTTATAGCTTGCAGAGATATATTTAAAATCCCATTCCTGCAGTTAACCTTCAGATCCAGTTTATTCAGTTTATTCATTTGTGAACCTGTCTCCATGACATGCTACTTCTTTTCAAATAACTGGTGAGTGGAGATTTGCATTCATTTATACAATAAGCATCTAGGGAATCTCTGGGGTTTTTTGTTTTTGTTTTTGTTTTTTTGAGACAGAGTCTCACTCTGTCGCCCACGCTGGAGTGCAGTGATGTGATCTCAGCTCACTGCAAACTCCACCTTCTGGGTTCACTCCATTCTCCTGCCTCAGCCTCCCGAGTAGCTGGGACTATAGGCGTCTACCACCACACCCAACTAATGTTATGTATTTTCAGTAGAGCCTGGGTTTCACCATGGTCTCAATCTCCTGACCTTGTGATCCACCCACCTCAGCCTCCCAAAGTGCTAGGATTACAGGCTAGCCACTGCACCCAGCCCTGGCAGGTGTTCTTTAAATACACATTGTAATTGTTTATATACACATTGTGGGGAGTAGGCAGTTGAAAGAAAATTGGGCCCATCCTTCCTGGGGTTCTGTGTCCCAGAATGAGAGATCTGAGAGAGAACGGGAGAAGGACTGGCAGGAGACTGTTACCAGAAGAGACTGAATCACTGGTCCTTATCTTATGGCTGTGGCTGCTGGAAGACAAAGTTTCAGTATCAGAGCAGCTTCACTTCCTGGCATAGCTCGTGGTCACACACCTTGGACTACACCCTCTTCACCTTAACAAACCAGCTAAACCTTCTTCACATCTTTTGTGATGCCTCCTTTGTCCTCTCCATCTCTCATGTATGCATTTGCCCTGGCCTTATGTATCATATGTCTTAAAAACAATAATGGGCTGGGTGCACTGGCTCATGCCTTTACAGGCAAATAACAACCCTTTAAGGATTATGTGCACTTCGTAAGAGTTATGTACTGGGCAAATGAACTGCAATTTGGATGGTGGGACTTCTGCTCAAAGTACAGAGTCAGGGAGCTGACTAGTTCCCTCAAAGCATTTGAGATACATGAAACCCCACCCCATAGTTAGAAAACTCTTTCCAACTCAGGATGGGAGATATCTGCTATAAATAGCAGTTGTTCTCAAACGTGACTTTACATTGCAATTAACTTAGGACATTTTATAAAAATAGAGATTTTCCAAGCCTCACCACACAGAGTGAAGAATCCCAAGGAGCCAGGAATCTTCATTTTTAGCAAGCTCCCCCTAATGATGCTTATGATGGTGGCCTCATCACCAGTCTCAACAACCACTGTTCACCCGCCTTTCACAGACAGAAATCCATCTGCATAACAAGGAAAGGTGAACGGCTATCTCCAGTAATAAATCTGATTTACAGCTCAAGGCATCCACTAAAACTGAAGCATGAATTAAACAAGAAGAGCCTGTGATATTAAGTACAGGAGGAAATTAGTAATAAACATTAAAATCTAATTTCTTGGAATATTTGGAGCTAACCTAATTGGCAGAATGGGCAAATGACAGTGAGTAAGGGGGAGAAAATGAAACATACCCCTGAATCTGGGGCATATTAAATCTATAATCTAGATGAATGACAAAGGCCAGCCAAGAGCTGTGGCCATGAAGCATTGGAAACGTGATTAAAGTGTGAACTGGAATCTTAATGGCAGATGTAATTGAACAGCCATGAGTTTTATGAGAGTTAAACAAATAATATTATCTAGATGCTGTGCATGGGCCAGTGTGAGCATAAAATGATACAGCTACATTTCACTATATTTCTGTACATATTTCAGAATTCAGAGGTTGCCCTATCCTGGGCTTTCCAGTTTGGTCACTATTCATCTGGAGTTCTGGATACACGTGATAAAAATGGTAAAGGGTTAATATTTATCAAAGGAAGAGCCTCAAACCTCAAGTTAAATAAAAAACATGCCAAAAAAAAAAAAAATACACAGGAATATTGCTTTCGCCCCCTCCTGTCTATCTATCAGTTGCCTTATTTAAGCCGCTCAGTTTAGGAAAACTGTCCTTTGTCAAGGGTATGTGTGGGTTTTTTAATAAAACTGTTATCTTGTGTTATCTTGGCCTCTATGGCTGCTGCTGACTGGTTTAATTTCTCTTGCAGGTGTAATAAAAAGATGTTATCACAGAGATATTAGAGAATTAATATTTCCAGGCTTCAGTTGCTACCACTGGATGTGTTATGAGTAAATTTGGGAGGGAATAAGAAACTTCAAATTTCAACCTAGGTCATGATACATCATGAATTCTGCACTACAGTTTCACATTGAGAAAAAAACTTTCCACTTGAAGGGAGAATTACCATTTGTCAAGAAGCTTTAGAAACCTACAGTATAATCTAAGCCACAACATTATGGATGCAGATGCCAAATAGGAGTTGTGGAACTCTGAACTGTAAAGTGAAGTAAATTGTTGCAATAACATTTTCCACTTAGGGATGAAATTAGTACTGGTGAAATTCTTCCACAACCAAGAAGTTTAACTGTCTCTTTAATTTCTGGTCACCGTATTATCTACATAGTAATCATTTACAAGTCTTCTTGAAGTAAAGCCGTGGTACCAATATGTTTTCTTCCTTTTATTTTTCCCCCAAAATAAATATTTCTTTATCTTCAAGTAATTGAGTAGTTTCACAGATACATAGACCCAGTGACTTTTCATAGTTATTTAATCGTTAAGGTGTTATAAACAATAATGGATTTATCATGTAGGTATATATCTAAATATATCCCTCCCCACAGTATGATTAAATGTGATATTTTCATCTACCTACCAGGGTGCAGCAAGGAGGTTACCCGTTGGCTTGTTTTAGACACAGGATCTAGTTCTGTGATCCAGTCTGGAGGGCAATGGCACATCATAGCTCACTATAGCCTTAAACTCCTGGGCTCAAGAGATCTGCCTGCCTCAGCCTCTCGAGTAGCTAGGACTACAGGCACGCACCACCACACCCAATTAACATTTTTATTTTCTGTAGAGACAGGATGTTGCTATGTTGACCAGGCTGATCTCAAACTCTTGGCCTCAGGAGATTCATCCACTTCAGCCTCCCAAAGCATTGAGATTGCAGGCATGAGCCACCATGCCTAGTCTAGCTTCTAATAAATTATTTCTTCACCATTTCTTTTTTTTCTGAGATTACAGGGGACCATAAAAGGGGCTGAAATTACCATAGGGTAACTAGACTGAGTTAGCCAGGCTAGAGGATATGTATGGAAACTCTTGGTCAGAGAATGGTCAGCAAGGAACAGTCAGATGAACAGAAACGGGCACAAACATGCATCAGAAATGGCTTCCCAGGGGAAGGCAAGGCAGATAGTCAAGAGAAATCAGTAAAAAAAAAAAAAAAAAAAATAGAAGAAAGGGAAAGGATAATACATGTAAAACACAGAGAAGATGCCAGAATATACGACAAGCTACCCTTTAGACACCAAGGTTCTTATACCTAGAGTGATCAGGACTGTCCTGAGTTATCTATGCTGTATCAGCGTAAGCTTTAATAGCACCCTCTTTCATTCTTAAAGTGTCTTATCTTCGAAAATAATACGTATGGTCTTCTTACTTTTACTCTGCCACCCTGAGAGTGGGGATAGAAGTCTATACCAAAAATTGGCTAATGTGGAGCCCAAAGGTAGTAATTGGCAATTGAATGTTTAACCAGTTGAAAGAGACTTTTGAGGAAAGTAAATAAGCTATTGCTATGTAACAAACCACCTAGAAGTTCAGTGGCTTAATAGTAAGCATTTATTATTGCTTATGCATCTAGTCTTATCTATGTTCACTTGTCTGTCTGCAATCAGCTATGGGTTGTTGGTTAGGGAGCTCTGCTGATCTTGGCTGATCTGTCTCACATGTTATGGGTCAGCTGCCTACAGGCTGCTCTAGCATGCCCTGGTTAGAATAATTAACCTGGCTTCTACATGGCCTTTCATCGTTTGACTGTTCTAGGCTTGCTCACACATGGCAGTGGTAGAATTCCAAGAGAAAAAGCAGAGGCACACCATTGCTTCCATTGCATTCCATTGCCACATGCAGATTATAATGATAGCTCAGATTCAAGGCATGAAGAAACAGATTTTACCTCTTGGTGAGACAAGTTTCAAACTCATTGCACAAGGCTTAGACACAGAGAAGGGTAGAGGATTGAGCCAGCAATGTAATCCATATCTACATGAGGCTGACTGCTCACTTAGGGGAGATTTGAGATGCTTTTAGGTAGTTTTAAAAACTTTCTTCTAGAGTCATCACCAGATTGAGCTATCAACAGCAAAGGGGCACATTTGTGTCTGTGTGTGGGCCGGGGAGGGGGGAGAGCGGTATTTTTGCTTTGTTTTAGTGATCCAGAGAATATAAAAGTCAGGCATGCCCTAAAGACAGGACTGTAAGTTTTATAAGTGAGAATAGCTGGGGCCTGCTATACAGTATTCTCAAACTGTTGTACATAATAATTACCCGTGTACCTTGTCACATATATGGATTTTGGAGACCTACTCTCAAAGACTATACATTTTTTTTTCTTTTTTTTGAGACAGATTCTTGCTGTGTCCCCCAGGCTCGAGTGCAGTGGCGCAATCTCGGCTCACTGCAAGCTCTACCTCCCGGGTTCATGCTATTCTCCTGCCTCAGCCTCCTGAGTAGCTGGGACTACAGGTGCCCGCCAACACGCCCAGCTAATTTTTTTTGGACTCTACATATTTTTTCAAGTGAAGTCTAGGAAGCAATATTCTCATAAGTGCTCCAAGTAATTCTGATTCAAGTAGTCCATAAACTACGCTTTGAGGAATATTTCACATAATAGCCAGGAATCATCACCTACCTTCCAACCCTAGAAAACCAAAAGTCATTCTTCTCTTCTTGTCTATTACGATGATGCTTGCTCTTGGAGTTGCTGATGTTTGTCATTACTTGGCTAAGTGACCTCAACTCCCTGTCACTGGATATTACTGAAGACTCACCCTCAGTTTAAATTCAGAAACAGTGCTTCACTCGTCATTAGAGCTACTAAAGGATAAACTGAGACACATTAAAATGTTAAAGAGTTTAGGCCGGGCGCGGTGGCTCAAGCCTGTAATCCCAGCACTTTGGGAGGCCGAGACGGGCGGATCACGAGGTCAGGAGATCGAGACCATCCTGGCTAACCTGGTGAAACCCCGTGTCTACTAAAAAATACAAAAAACGAGCCGGGCGAGGTGGCGGGCGCCTGTAGTCCCAGCTACTCGGGAGGCTGAGGCAGGAGAATGGCGTAAACCCGGGAGGCGGAGCTTGCAGTGAGCTGAGATCCGGCCACTGCACTCCAGCCTGGGTGACAGAGCGAGACTCCGTCTCAAAAAAAAAAAAAAAAAAAATGTTAAAGAGTTTATTTGAGCACATAATGATTCATTAATCAGTTAGCACCAGACCACATTTGATTTAAGGCTCCCTAAAAGGCATGAGGCTTTTATGGGGTGAAGGTGAAATCTAGGCAAAGAAAATATTTGATTGGTTAAAACAGAACAATAGCCTTCTTTGGATCATTCTAGTAGAAAGTCCCTTATTACATTTTAGTTAGTGGTTTCTAATTGATTAAGTTTAAGTTTTGTTTTCCTAGAATATGACTGTTTACTCTTTACTTAGATTTTGGTTTGCTTACATAGGAACCCAGGACTCTAGAGCTGCCTCAGTCTAACGGCCTCCCAATTGGCTACTTTAACAAGAGACTTCCCTGGAAATTCCCACCTAGTCTGGTCTGCAGTCTTGTGGCTTTATACCAATAACGTAGCAAACTTTTAAGACTCTCATGATTGGATTTGTTTCTAAATGGAGGAAAGGCCAATTGGACAACCGAGAGTTCTCTGTAAATAGAAGCCTTTCTGCCCATTCTGCATTCTGCATAAAATTTCTCTGTGCTATTCCCATATCACTGTAATTGTGAAAAAATATTTCAGATCACATGGATTTCATGATATTCAAGGCATGTAACTCAAGCTTGAATTGATCTACTTTGGGGTCAGGAGAGGAAAAAAGAAAATCAAGGTATGGTAAATTACTTCTGCAACATCCTGACAACACTAACTCTTGGATTAGAATTAGAGTTGAAAGTTTTGGGGTCATAGTGCAAGTAGCAGTTCTCCAGGAAAGTCCTTTTGATAGAATGAAAGTGAACACTGGACAACAATAAGATTATTCTGCATGGCTTCACTGGGTGATGCTACCATGTTATTGACCTTAAAACTTGGAGATAAACCAAGCAAAGGGCAAAACTGCAGCAAGGGGGGCAGGGTGTGATGGCTCACACCTGTAATCCCAGCACTTTGGGAGGCCAAAGCGGGTGGATCGCTCAAGGTTAGGGTTCGAGACCAGTCTGGCCAACATGGTGAAACCCCAACTCTACTAAAAGTACAAAAAAAAAAAATTAGCCATGCGTGGTGGCAGGTGCCTGTAATCTCAGCTACTCGAGAGGCTGAGGCAGGAGAATTGATTGAACACAGGAGAAGGTTACAGTGAATCGAGATCGTGCCACTGCACTCCAGTCTGGGTGACAAAGCAAGATTTCATCTAAAAACCAAACAAAACAAAAAAACTGCAGCAACAGGGAAAGCAGTGCCTGGGGAGAGGCATTTCCTAGAGTGTTACATGGAACCTAGTTCTGCAAAGGGTCTGTGGTCAAATGAGTTTATGAAAGACTCTGGTAAAGTTAAATGTGTTCTTTTCTGCAAGGGCTGCTGTGACCCTTTAAGATACTGACGTACATTGTGAATCTCCACATGAGGAATGCTGTATGTATCATTGCCCCAAATTATCTCACCATGGAACTGTCATCAGTTTTCAGGATTTTTTTCTGTAGAAGAATACACTTTCAGAAACACGATAGCATTAAAATGACAAGGTTAGAAATATTGGGCATGTAGTCTGTCCCAAATGCTATGACAGTGCTTTATAAATTCCATCTCATTTTAATCTCACAACTTTCTAGACCAAACACTAGTTTCATCTCCATTTTGCAGATGAGGAAACTGAGATTTAATTTAAGTCACTTAGTCTATAAGTGACGGAGCCAGGTCTGATTCTGAAAAGGTATCATATCATTTCTGAACCCCAAAGGTGGAATTTTGAATTTGTTCTCATACATACAACTATAACCACTTATTTAGCACTTACTACATGGCAATCACTTTTCACAAGAAAATTGTTGTTATTATTGTAAGTGTTCCCGTTATTATCATCCCAGGTCCTCATGAATAAAATACAAAAATTCAATGCATTTCCAAACTCCTCAGAGGATTTTAGAAATGATACGTGCAAGTACGCAGGCTTAGAAATGTTGAGTCACTTGGAGAACTGCTTGTATCCATGTTTTACTTTGTGCATGAATAATGGCAAAAAACTGCTCAGCACTTTTCCTACACGTCTACCTTGTTTAAGCTGCAACTGGAAAAGGATTAATGTATGCTAATTCCACACAACAAGCTAAAGCCCATTTATCACAGGTTTCCATTCCTCAGCAAAACACACACAAATGCACCGAAGTGTTGGGCAAACTAAGAAATGCAGCTGCTGTTGTGTGGAGCAATAATAGGTCCGTTTATATTCAGGCACAGATCAGCAAGCAGAAGCCACCCACGGAACACAGAGGGCAGTGGTAGTCAGTCTCTGGCCACTGCTGCTGGCTGCTTCCTGCTTCCTGCTTCCTGCTTCCTGCCTCTGAGAAGTGACTGACTGGTGCAGAGATGGGGAGGGCGAAAGGATAACACACATTTTAGAACTGGGATATGGAAGTTCATTTTCCATATGCTAATAATATGCTAATTACTTAACAGTGTTAATGCTGCTTGTTGAAGAATGATGATTTAAGTGTAAATGATTTAGAATTGGGAGACTTAACCTGGGGATGGGGAGAGATAGGAAGAAGGAAAGAGAAGGGAAAAGGTTCATTTGTGTGTGTGTGTGTGTGTGCGCGCACGCGCACGTGTACGTGCGTATATGATGATTCGAGTTCAAGTCTTAGTTCTTCCATTTACTAGTAAGTTCTAAGTCCTTTTAAAACAATGCTAACCAATGAGAACTTCATTGCTATCTGTTTAATGGGATCATAATCACTGCCTTCCATTTGTGAAAATCAATTGTGATAATGTCTATGACAAATGGAAGGTATTCTCTTCCCCTGATGACATCCTACCAGTTGCAGGGTGAGTTCTGAAGAATTTCTGGACCTCTCTACCGATGGTACTGAGAGCTTTCTTTTCTAATTTTGAACCGAAAGAAAATTTGCCTTGGATGTTTCACGTCAGTGGGACTCCCCCACCACCTCATCTTTTACACACAAACTCACGTACTCCCATTTCAAAACTGAGGTGATGCTTAACTTACAGGGGAGAGAAAATAGTGGGGCGTTCCTTATATTCAGTGCCTCCTGAAAGCCAACTCTCCTGAAATGACTATTTTCATTTTTCACCAAAACTATGTGATTAGATGCAATATGCTTTCCAGTATCACTACAGAGTAGCTGAGATGTAATCCTGAAAAAAATAGAGCAGAAGCAACTGAGAATCTTGTCTGAAACCATCAGTGTTATAGTCACTTATGCTTGAACTTTTTTACCTGGGTGACTAGAACATTGCCCTCTCAGCTCGCACCAGAGAAAACCACAGAAAATGGTGATTAAAGGTCACCTGTATTTCTGGGTATCAGGGTTTGCTTAAGTTGATGGAAGGTAAAGGTCAGCACCAAGGCTTCCCTGGAGTACACGCGGCTTGTCTTTTATGCGTGAGCTACGCTACATTTGCAAAATGTCAGCTTTTAAGAGGGTAGAAATTAATTGCAAAGTCTACAGGTACAACAGGTTTGACTGTGAGATGGCAGAAGGTGTAGAGGTGGAGAGAAGTGCTTTCCAGACTGCGCTTTAAAGCGAAACTCAGGGAGGGAGACTCTTTTATGGAGGCAGAGGCTTCTGTTTTGTCTGAGAGAAAAACTCATTGTATTTGAGAGGCTGGAGCATCTTGGTGAGGGCTGTCAGAGCTTTTGGGAAATTGTTGAGACAGCCAGGTGGCATATCCTTCCTTCAGCATGTCAGCGGCTGGCCTTGTGAAATATTCACTTGGCCATCAGTTTCCTGTGTACAGAAATACAAGCATGCTCCATCACTTTGCTTTTCTTTCTCTCACGTATGACAACTTTCCAATTATTTTTGTCACATGACAACTACTGGAGTAGGGGTGAGGGGTTGGTTGAATTCACAAATATATTCCTGCAGGTGGCTTTATTGGCAGTCTGTTTTGCTTTGTGGAAAAAGTTTACACTCAGAGTATAATAAAATACAATTATTATATTATTATAAATATTGATTGGTAATAATACTAGCAGCAGTAGAAATGAAATCTAGTAATTACATGACTTACTATGTGCTTGGCACTTTTCTCAGTGCTTGACATACACTAGCTCACTTAATCCTCATAAGAACCCAATGAAGTATATACCATTGTTTTTATTTTACCACATAAGGTACATTAAGGTGAAGCAACTTGCCCGAGACCACATAGCTACTTAGAGTGGGACTTGAATCCAGACAGCCTGGCCCTGGGGTCTGTACTTTTCATTGCTCTGCTGCAGAGCAGGAACATTTGGGGTGGGAGTAGAGGTGGGCTTAGTTGCATCCCATGTCAGTCATGTGACGTGCTTCTTGTGTGTATACCCCACATGGTTTTCTGGGACTTACCATGCTTGTGTGTGAACCATTTGAACCTCTCATAGAGTCTCACCTGCCCAGTTCTCTGCTCATTTTTCTCTGCTCTGTTTCCCCTCCCCAGCCCCCCTGGTGGACCTCACTCCAACCCACAGTGGATCTGCCATGCTGATGCTGCTCTCAGTGGTGTTTGTGGGGCTGGCAGTGTTCGTCATCTACAAGTTTAAAAGGTACGTGTCTCTCCCTCCACGACCCCCACCCCTGACCTCTTCCTTCTCCCTGACAGGTTCAGAAGCATGCGTTACAGTGATGTGCACAGCAGTGATGGTTTCTATTAATATTTTAGGAAGATCCCGGGGATTAATGTTTATGCCCAGATGCAGAATGAGAAAGAACAAGAGATGATCAGTCCAGTCAGTCACTCTGAAAGCAGGCCCAATGTCCCTCAGACTGAACTAAGGAGGCCTGGCCAGCTTATAGATGAGAAGGTGGAATCCCAGCTCATAGGTAAATGATTCCCAGTAGCCACCAGCTGTTCAGCTGAGTAGGCAATGGCTGACTCTCTCTCTAACCCCTTTCTGGCTTGACATAACCACTTTCTTCTGCTCTAACAGCCCTGAGAGAAACAGCTAAGATGGCTTTTTCCCTGCTTCCTGTCATTGGGATGGGGGAAAAACAAACAAACCTCTTGCTTCTATCTAGTTTTTTTCTCTCATTAGTTTATTCCTCCTTTTGCAAAACCCTCCCTAAAATATTGGGCTTAAAATGTTAAAATGTTATATGTTTGTGGGCAAATAGCAAAGCATTTGCTTTAATAGTATATAAGAAGGAGAGGCCTCAGAGGCTCGGGCTGGTGGACCAGAGGGCAGGGCAGGGTTTGCAGGACACGGTATGTATTGACTAGACAAACGTGGTAGCCTCAACTGGATACAGCCCTAAGGAGGGCAGACTGCTCCGGAACACCAGTAGAGGAGTGACATAATGAGAGTGGCCAGCCTGATCATCCGGGGAATTGTTTTTCTTTTTACATCTATTGGTAGTCTAGGAACTTTCCCTCAGGAGATTTGGAACCTAAGATTGAGGACAAGAGGCATAAAGTTTGCAGACATCCAGGGAGTGGAGCAATCCTGAGAGAGACCACTGGTGGGTGAGACTATTACAGAGCAGATTAGCAAATTTCTTCCTCTTTTTTGACTGTCCCTTACCAGAAGTTGTAAAATGGACTTTGTCATATTTCAGTGGTGCTCTCTCTGCCCGTGAAGTAGGCACAGGAATCCAACAACGAGGTATAGAGAATCTGATGTTCACTTGCTAAATTCTGCTATTTATTGCAGAAGAAATTTTCCAGGAAGCTAGGCAAACCCATGAAGCCACTATTGCTGATCCATTTCTCTCTTTGGTTCCTCCTGTCTGTTGGCGTTAGGAGTTGAAGCCTTATATGTTTACATTTAGATCCTGCATTGCTGGCAACAGTGAATAAATTGTTATATAACCATTCATGCTCCACTCTAATGTGATAATGCCAAACTACCTAGAAGGCCTTTACATACAATTTTTAATCTTACTTGGAAAACAATGAGTATGTAAATGGAAACATAACCCTCTTTAAATGAATATGGGACAGGTCTGTGGCTGTGTTAAGGGGAAATTTAAATGCAGTGACTGGTTCCTATCATAGATAATGATAACTGCAGTCACATCTGGTGTCCAATTTTCACAGTGCACTTTCTTTTATTTGAGGAGACAAGGTAATAAATGTGTAATTGCTTGGGGTTAAAAAGAAAAAAAGCCTTTTCTGTCTTCAAGTCCAGAGAGGCATTCACCCTGTCTACTCATTCCTAAAGCTTCTAAGTGCATGTTTTGGGATCATTTGGTTCTCAGCTGCATTTCCGTAGGGTATGAAGCACAGCCTCTACTTGCTTTATTAAAGTAGTAATTCCTCCTTCACCAGGAAGATATCGCAGCACATTGCAAAGTCTCTGACACCTTTCCCTTTCCAGTGTCATTAAATGAGTAAGTGTTAAACGTTTTCTCTTAGGAGAGTAGCTTTACCCTCCCCTCCCTCCCCTTCTGCTCAACCTGGTGACTCATCTCTCCGATTGCAAAGAGCAAGACACGCCACTCCGCCTTCAACGCCAAAGCGGGGATCTGCTGGGGCACAGTATGCAATTTAAGGAAAACCCCCAAAGGCTACAGGCGACCTGCTGATCAGGAAAGAATTTCGCTCTTGTCAAGTACATCATCCTTCATGACCACTAACTTCGTGTTTCTTTTCTTTCCTTTGTTGTTCTGTTTCCTGTTTTGCCAGGAAGTATTTCCATAGTTGCTGAGAATCAAAGCACAAAAGAAATCCCTACCTATGTAAATGTTTGAATGGAGGACGCCAGTAAAAAAACAAAACAAAAACAAAACATAAAATATAAACAATCAAAATCCAAACAAACAAACAAACACTCACTGCATCGGGACTTTTTAATTCTTCAGACACAGACAACAAGGGTTTTTAGCTTTAAGCCTGTGCATGTGGATGATACTCTGAGAACATGTCTGGAGGGGCAGTGTACAGGTGCTCTATTTTAATGGAAAACACTCCCCTCTCCCTCTTTCTTCTTCTCCTCTCTCTTTTTTCTGATCGGTCGTGTTTGTAGAAAATTCATAACATATATAGGCCAAGGAAATCTGCATGTATTTTTGGAAATATTCTTGGCTCCAGATTATCAGCTATTTTAGCATTAAAGGCTGATGGGTAGATTAGCTACCCCAGCTCCTTTCGTAAGACGCAAAGACATGCACAGGAGTTTGAAACCCTGAGCTGTTTCTCTGTTCCACTTTCCATATTGTCATTTCCCTTCTAAGTTAGCTTTGGTAGCTCTGTTGGTCAGCAGTGGCCATGAGGCTGCTTTCTGCACTCTGTGGCCACAGGAACAAAGATATGAGTTGAAGATCCCTTTGTGCCGGTAGAATAAGGAAGGCAGGGAGGCAAAGCATGTCAGAAACGGACCTTGGTTTCCTGTTCACCTCTTTCCACCATGATTGCCTCCCCTTGCAGCTTTCCCTACTCCTGCCCCAACTACAGTAGGAAATGGAATCCCATTAGTTACCCATTGTCCTGTCTTCACATTTGTTTGTCATCCGTGTGTGACCATGATCTGTTGATATCTTTGAATGTCTTCCTTCCAAACCCCAAGTAAGTTGTCCTTCAACTATTCTTAATTTTTCTTCCCAAATATATTGCTAGATTCTGGACATTAACCCTAATGTTTCCTAAATACTGGCCTGGCCTCTGCCGCCCCTGCCTTCACCACTCGCAAGTTTCTGAGCCCTTTGTCAGTTTTGTACATTCCCAAGCATGCCAGCTTCTGTGCCCATGGACCTTACTGCATCCTGCACAGCGGGGTTCAGTTTCATGTATCTTTGTCTTTTCCTCTAGAACCTGCCTTTTTCAAATATCCCCGCCTTTTCCCACCTGCAAACATATACTGTATGTGAAAGAGTTGATATATGCAAAGCAATTCAAACCTGGCCATGTACTTTGGAAAAGAAAGCATAGAGATGAATTGTGGTGTTCTCACACCTTAACAAAAATCTCGTGCGATCTGATTCCAGAAGATTTCTTGTGAGAAATGTTTGGAATGTGTGACAGTTTTGCAGGGCAGTTTCCTCCTGTGATGGTTGCTGTTACCCGGTATTTCCACTCTCACAATAGAATAGAAATGTTTGTGAAATAAAACTGATTTTAACTAGAAGGAGAAACAGGTTAATGGACTTTGTGTTTAAGAGTGTCAAACGGTCTGAGAGAATAAATGGGGGTCTTATCTTACATTAGGGTGAGAGTTTGATTATTTAGGATGATCCCAGTGATTTCATGTGTGCTCTCTGACCTCTGAGTATCATAGTATCATTAAAGGAAAGATTTATGTCTGTATAAAGGAGAAAAGTTAGCTGATTGGCAAAAAGGATTGGCGCAAAGCATGAAGAAACCCCAGTTTTCCCCAGGGTAATCACGAAAGAAGGCCCAGAGAAAGAGGGAGACAAAAGCCTGTTCAGCAGAGGCCCCTTTAGTATGATCGACTGGGCAGAGACCACTATAAACTATAGGAGAAAGAAGTTCTGATAAACCTCTTGGTATGCTCAGCCTCCTTCTTTGCTATGTCCCTAAGCCAACAGGGTATAACACAGGCCCTGGTGATAATGAGGGTGTCCTAAAGATCCTGATGTCCATGACTTCATGTAGTTCAGGCGCAGAAAGAATAGCAAAGCTGCTGTCAGAAGTTTATCAGGCAGAGATGTTTATGGTTGAGGATACCCCGTATGAATCTGGGAAATGGGCTAGGCCTGAGGCAGCCACCTATTTGTAGAACTCAATCGATCCCCAACCTGCCAGGCTTCCTATCTCATAGGAAACGTCCTCATTGATCCTCTTCAGTTGGAGCCTCCCAAATTTAATCTGGAAGACAAAGTGTTGGAAAACCAAAAGAGGCTCACTCAGACCAGCACAGGGAGTCCTCAGAGTTGCAGTTCAATTCATTTTAATTAGAAAAGTATGAAAAAGGAATAACATTCTTATTCTAGCACAGTGCCTTGCCTAGAGTAGTAGTATGAAAATTATTTGTTGAAGAAATAAATGAATGGAAAGACATAGGGAAGAATGGGCTGTAAATCCTAATTAAAAATAGAGGTAGACATGAGATGCCTGGCATTTTGGAAAGTGACCAAAAATGGCCAGCTAGAGATCTAGCATCTCCAGGATCCTCATGTGCCTCTCCTCAAAGCTCCCTCCCATCTGTAGGAGATTAGTGAGGCAAGGTGCTGCTCAGAGAGGAGGACCTCATTGTTCTCATGACCTTGGCCAGTTGTTCTCAAAGTGTGGTACCTGAATCAGCAGTATCACCATCCCTTGGGCTTGTTAGAGATCCAGATTCTGGATCCATACTCCATACCTACTGAATTAGAAACTCTAGGGGATGAATAGTGGTGTTCTCTGTTACTAAGTGATAGTGGGCCCAGCCATCTATTTTAACGAGCCCTCCCAGTGATTGTGATACATCCTAAAGTTTGAGAACCATTGTACTAGGCCATTCCGGCTGACTCACAAAGAGAAGGCAGTAATGAGAGCCTACAAATGGGAGAGACCTAAGTGCCTACCTACTCACTAATCGCAGGTGCAAACACACAAGGAGTTTGGTGGGCTTAAGGTCAGAGGAATGTGTAGGGAGGAATGTATGTGGAAGGTAAGATTCAGGGCAAGCTAAAAATCCGATACTGCAACGTTTTCCAAAATCCCAGAAGGCAAACTGTGCATGTTCTACCCTGAACCACCCGCGCAACGCTTTCTCCCTTGCCTTATTTTTAATTGGATTCACTGTCCAAAATGCAGAGGTTTGCTTTGCTTTTTTTCAGAAGTTCCAAACAGCAACTTTGAGAGCAATGGGGTGCTTGGCAGCTGTTCTGTGTTTTCCAGGAATCCAACTGAGCATTGAAATCTCTCATTTGCCGACTTATTTTTATAGGAAGCCAATTTAAAAAAAAAAAAAGTTTTCTTATAGTATTGGAACAACTTCTAATTTTAAAATGACTTTTTTGATGTATTTTTTGTTAAATACTATGTAGTGTAATGTATAATTGCTCTTGTTTATTGCTTTTACAATCATATTTATTAAACAGATAATGTCTCTAAAGTCTTTGCCTCAGGTGTTTTTTTTTTTAATCCTAAACCCTTGGTGTTCATTCTAAATATAGAAGTGTTGCATGTATAGGATTTCATAGAGGCTAATTGCATAAGAAATAGTAAACACCACAGCCTTGAGGTTTTTTGCTGTTTTTTTTTTCACTAACAAGGCAGAATGTATGTACTACCTGAATTCTACCTGCATTTCAATTAACTATACAATGTCTGTTTATTAAATTACTTTGATTTAAAAATTAGTCCAAACTGGTTATTTTAGAATGAGTACATGCTCATTATTATTAGTTCAGAATTAGAAATTATGGATGGGGAACAAACTCATTCGAATTTGTTCATAACCTTGTGGTTACCAAAGGACCAAACCTGCATGGAATGAACTGAAACATGGGGAGTGGTAAAAAAACAGCAGATGAGTGAAAACAGCTGTGGACCTGGAATCAGGAAAGAGGAGTTCGCCTCTGGCTATGCCAGCTGTGTGACCTTGAGCAAATCATTTTAACAGATAAGAGCTTTAGTGCTCTCATGCATATAATTTGGAAGAAGATCCCTTCCAGCTCTGCCTTTCCAAATACTATGGGTGAGTCATTCCCCAAGACTCCCAGCTATTTGATTTAAAGTTAGCAGGAAATAACGTGATAGACTAGATTCATCTTTTCAGCCCTGTGGCTCACCTACGTAAGTGGCATTTCTCCCTGGACATCATTTGGTGCTGATATTTGGCTGAAACATTTGTACAGGCATAAAACCCTCCCTAGCCTTCCCGAAGGCCCAGACACAGAGTGGTGTTGCCTCATTAGCTCAATCTCGGCATGTGTGAAACTTCCCGTTACTTTAGGTGGCCCTAAACCTTTCCATTTCCACAGACTAAATTCCTGAATCTTTATTCCTTTCCAGACCAGAGCCCATGCGCCTCCTTCCTATCAGGAGCAGTGTATCACCTGTGTCAGGCAATCAGCAAGCATCCCTATACATGTCAAACGGAGGGGAGTTAATACACAAAATGTGTGCTGGGTTAATGGAAGAACAAAAACACCAAATAGGAACAGGTGAGGCAACCCTAAGATCAGCCTCAATAGGGAGCCTCTCACTTTCCTGTGCTAGAGAGAGCCAGATATTACCTGAGCCTTGGAGCCAGGACCACCAGGTTGAAGCTGCAGTCGTGGAGGACTTGTCTGGCAGGAGCTGGAGCCATGGAGGAGACGTGACTACCGCCTGTCCTGTGATGCTGCCCAAGCAGAGGGGTAGGGAGGAGTAGCTTGCTTTTTCTCTTGCTCTGGTCCTCTCAGCTGTTGTTGACCCTTTTAACTGCACAAACCCAGCCACAAGCCAGTGGGCAGTGGAGCCTGGGAAATGTTGTTTTCTGGAATACAAAGTGAACTGGGAGGGAGTGGGAAATAGATTTGAGAGAAGAGAGGCAGATGACTGGCACAGCACCCCTTTCATGGCCAGCCCATATCATAACCAATATATCTCCCCCAACCCAAATGCACCAGGTACTGTAACTCACACCTGTAATCCCAGACCTTTGGGAGGCCAAGGCGAGGGGTTGGGGGAGATTGCTTGAGCCCAGGAGTTCCAGTCTGTGAGTTCTGCAGTGAGTTACGATCATGCCACTGTACTCCAGCCTGGACAGCAGAACAGGACCTTGTGTCTGAAAAATAATATGTAATCCCAGCACTTTAGGAGGCTGAGGCGGGCAGATCACATGAGGCTAGGAGTTGGAGACCAGACTGGCCAACATGGTGAAACCCTGTCTCTACTAAAAATACAAATATTAGCTGGGTGTGGTGGTGCATACCTGTAATCCCAGCTACTCTGGAAGCTGAGGCACAAGAATCACTTGAACCTGAGAGGCAGAGGTTGCAGTGAGCCAGGACTGCGCCACTGCACTCCAGCCTGGGCGACAGAGTGAGACTGTCTCAAATAATAATAATAATAACAAATAGTAGGTGCTCCTTTCTCTGTGACTATGTTCACATATTTTTCTTTAAGCATCATGTATTTAGAACTCGGCTGCATGTTTATGTGTGGCACTTATGCCTTTCTCACCAAATTCTACACTCATTTAAAGAAGCATCTTTATTTTTTTAATTTTATTATTTCAGCACTTAGAACTGGGCATTGCCATTAGGGGGCACTAGATAAATGTTTGCTGGAATTCAGCCCTTGATTTTCAGCTTAGTGTTGTGAGCAAGTCCATTTTATTCAGTGATGATCTCTGAGGTGGCTTCACAGTCCGATTCCTCTAACCCAGCTAGCACCTCTAATTACATGTTCAGTTGGTGTTTGTCAAGAATTAACACATCCCTGCCCATCTCTGTTACCACTCGAGCTGCTGTATTCCCAGAGCTATTCTTAGACATTAAGTGAAATAATTGCAGTTTAGGAAGAAGAAAAAAAAAATGGCTACAAACTAGCATAAAAAACAAAGGTCTAAGTTTGATTTCTGGATTTGATTACCTATTCCCCAAGGAGTTAACAGTACTATGAAAATGCATGTTAGTCTGAGGCTTGTATAGTAGGGAAGTCCAAAATAATTCCAGATGGACAAGTACAAGCAAATGGCTGTTACCAAGTTTTCATGTTAAACACGTGAAAAGGGACCCGTGTTTTACAGCATAAAGATATTTACTGATCACCATGTGGTGGACACTGTTTTAAGCAGTGAGAATCTTCTGCGAACAAGGCAGATGACATGTCTGCATTTATGAAGTAATATCCGAGTAGGAACAATGAACAAATAATATAATTTAATGTAACATATGCAATGCCGTCAAACATACAGGAGAATTTCAATCTATCACAATGTAAAAATAAAACATGATAGGTGACAGGGCGGCCAGAGTGACTAGGGGTGGGGACGGGAGATGGGGAGAGTTGGTCCTCGGAAACACAAATGTCTGGATGCTGAACGAAAACCTCTTCAGGATCTGAAGGCTAAAAAGGAAACAGCCACTTAGACAAATGCCTTGTCCCAATATGTTCAAAAGCCACCTTAGAACAACCGCACCCAGAAAACAAACCATTTTGAACCTAAACAACGATTAGAAATGTTTGAGTTTAAGGGAAAATAGCTTTTCCATTGCACATAAGCAGGGTCTTTACCGGAGATGATCTGTACGGTCAGTTGTACTATTATGTAACATACGTGTTTCCAAAATTACCACTCTATGCCAAATGGCATAATAAAGCCCATAAAGCTTAGGGAAAAAGATGAGGCTGGGGCACAACACGCAAAAACTTTGTCATATCTCAGTGTAATGTGTCTCCGGACACATTTTTTAAAAGGTGCAAACCGAATAAAAATGGTAGCATAGTTTTACACACACTGAATAGTTAAGAAATACACAAAACGCTTACCTTGAAAAAGACTTGAAATTTGCTTCTGAGAGTGGGCTTTGGAATGTTTACAGCATGTGAGTTATGGTGAAGTGGTAGAAGGGAAGTTACCTGAAATCTGACAGAAATTTGCAACACCAAATACAGATAATGTAGCTGTAATACACAAGGCAAGTGGATGGGGCTGGTAGATGTTTGAGGGGTGTGTGTGTGTGTGTGTGTTCTATGTACTTTTACGCAGCTGGTTTCAGCTGGGTGCAGTTTTCTGCATTCATCTAGTTTTTCTCATTGACAAAATCATGCATAAGCAAACACAACATTTGAATTATCCTCAAATTATTCCTTAATATATCAATTACAGTAGAACAAATTTATATTTTCAAAACTGCTTGATAGCAGAACTGACTATAATTTAGGTGATAGTTTAAAAGTACGGGTGGAGGGAAGAAACCCTACTTGACAGCAGAGGGAAAAGATAAGGAAATAGTGCCAATCCTCATTAAAATTGTCATCTCAGTCTAAGACCTTTCGGTTTAGGGACCAGCAGCCCTATTCATTTACACAGACCTTAGAACATCATCCAGTTTCCACCTACCCCAGCAACAAATATTTAGAAACAGGCTTTGGCCCAAGGAATGTTAAGTTGTGGTCAGAACCCCTTGTTAAAGAAAAACATGGCTGGCCGGGCACAGTGACTGACACCTGTAATCCTAGAACTTTGGGAGGTCAAGGAGTTTGAGACCAGCCTGCGCAACATGGGGAAACCCCTTCTCTAATAAAAATACAAAAATTAGCTGGGTGTGGTGATGCACACCTGTAATCCCAGCTATTCAGGAGGCTGAGGCATGAGAATCGCTTGAGCCTGGCGGTTGGTGGTTGCAGTGAGCCAAGATTGCACCACTGCCCTCCAGCCTGGGCAACAGAGCAAGACTGTCTCCAAAAACAAACCAACAAAAAACATGGTGTGAAAAAGACATTTAGGAAGTATTTGAAGAAAAGTAAAACAGCTGAAGATTTGAAATGTTTAAAAATAAACTCAAGGCCTCTAGATAATCGTAAAACACTTTATAAACAACACTAAGTAAAATATTTCAATATATGCATTTATATTTATCTTCATAACATCTTTCTGTAAATACTAATAACTTGTAGATGCAGAAAAATGATTCAGTAAGCACTATAAACTAGTTAACTATATATGCATATAATATAATTTTGTTAAAACTCTTTTCTAAAGAATAAGGACTTGAGAAGTTTTTCATGTGATAAGAGAAAGCAGAATTTAAGACTTTACATAGTATCATAGTTTGTACAGAAAATAAGAACAGAACGAGATGAAAAATAGTAACACAAGTTATTTCCAACTCGTAAAACTGTGGGTGTTCTAATTCCCTTCATCTTTGTTTATATATTTTCTAAGATATTCTAATATTTGCTAATTAAGTTAACTATGTAATTATTATAAATAATATATAAAAGTTATAGGAAAATTCATAATTGTTGATGGCATATACTTAAATTCCTTTAATAAGTTAAAAACAACTTCTCTAGATCTAAAGACAATTTTTTACCTTATGTTTATCAATTTAAATTCATATTGAGATACAAATATTTTTTGCAATTATGGCACCTGCAGTTTAACTCATGAAATTTCAGACGTTTAAAATTTTTAAACTGTTTAACTCTGTGATCCATGTGTATATATGTATATACATGTACACACACATATATGCAGGCATATATGCATGCATGTAATTAATACAATTTTACGGTATAAATGTAAGGTAAATATGTGTATATACATGTTTATACATTATTTTATTTTATTGATTTATTTTTGAGATGGAATTTCGTTCTTGTTGCCCAGGCTGGAGTGCAATGGGGCAATCTCGGCTCACTGCAACCTCCGCCTCCCGGGTTCAAGTGATTCTCCTGCCTCAGCCTCCCAAGTAGCTGAGATTACAGGCATGAACTACCATGCCTGGCTAATTTTGTATTTTTAGTAGAGACGGGGTTTCTCCATGTTGGTCAGGCTGGTCTTGAACTCCTGACCTTAGGTGATCCGCCCGCCTCAGCCTCCCAAAGTGCTGGGATTACAGGTGTGAGCCACCACACCCAGCCTAAGCATTATTTAGATATGGCACATACACATAGAAGTGAACACTCTTGCATAGATATAAAACAGCAATATGGTAATGGTAGTTACCTATGGGTCATAAACATACAGAAACATGTGCTATTAATGGGCCTAGACCCATTGCTTGACTGTGTATTGAGTATTGCAAACCAATACTGTCTGAAGATGTTGTTGGTCCTCAGTAATCATGGCTGGGGTAAGCAAGAGAAGTGAAGGCAGAAGAGTTATTTCTAGGGGAGAAGATGCGAACCTGCTGGAAGATACCCTTTTGCTTTAACTTGTGTAGCAGCCTTCTTAATTGCCCAACCAGCAGTCACTCACTTTCCTTAACACCTTTCAGCCACAAGAAGAATGCCAACCTTAGTTAGTAATAGCACCAAGATATAATACTCACATGCACATACATACATACATACATACATACTTGACTAATGACAGGGACTAGCCTCACCAAGTGTCTGCTGAATAACTGGAGGCAGGAGGTTCTCATTGGCCAAGGCTAGGGCACAGAAGCAATGCTGATAGTGAGGTTGTGAGTGAACCAAAGTTGCAGTGAAAAGTCCAGGGCCAAACACTGGTGTGAGCACATGTGAATACTAAGTGCAAAGGGGCAAAAGCTACCAAGATTTTCGTTCCCAAGCACACAGTTCAAAGTTACCTAAAAATGAAAGATGTGATGAAGCAAAAGTGTAGAAATGAGGAAGTTGTGAATGAAAACTATATTGATGTGAGGCCAGGCGCAGTGGCTCATGCCTGTGATCCCAGCAGTTTGGGAGGCCGAGGTGGGCAGATCACAAGGTGAGGAGATTGAGATCATCCTGGCGAACACAGTGAAACCCCGTCTCTACTAAAAATACAAAAAAATTAGCCAGGTGTAGTAGCAGGTGCCTGTAGTCCCAGCTACTTGGGCTGAGGCAGGAGAATGGTGTGAACCCAGGAGGCGGAGCTTGCGGTAAGCAAGCCTGGGTGACAGAGTAACACTCTGTCTCAAAAAGAAAAAAAAAAAAGAGAAAAATGTATTGATGAAAAAATAGTAAAGGTAAAGCAGCTACCATTTTGAACATAATGTGTCATCTGTGTACCCATTATCTCATTTAATCCACACAAACTCTCGAAGTAGGAATGGTTTTCTTCTTTTACATTGGTTAAAGTGGAGCTTGGAGAACTGAAACGATTCAGTTGTTCATCATGATCATGGAGTAGCAGGTCTGTATGACACCAAAATGCTCACTTTTCTTCAGTGCTCTATTTTTTCCTAAAAGATGAATAATATGTCAATCTCATCTTTAGGGTATATAATAATTGAAGGATTGGGCTAACTCAAAGAGTGGGTCAAGAAGACTTGAAAACTAGGTGGACCTGAAGCTTGGGAAACTTAGAAACCCCACTGGATCTGTTCCATATCAAAGCCCACGTACGTGCTCGATTAAATCAGAAAACTGCTCAATACAACATAGACTGTTTTCCAGATTCTTCAGTGTGCTGCATTTCAGATGGCACAAAAGCAAGGCAGACACAGTCGTCCTTAGTGACATGCATGGCCAAGTTTCTGTCTGGAAGAATGCCCAGAAAAGATTCATTTCTTCCTTCTTGCTCTGCAGAACTTTTCTCCTGGTTGGGATTTAATAGATGTCCCTAGGGATTTATAGAAGTGACTCTGGGCATCTGGAGAGGGAGGGTAGATGTAAGTTGATAAAATCTCTCTCGGTTAAAGTACTACACTGGCAAGCACATAAGAAATAATTAACCTGAGATGGGATTTTTCTATAGAAATAGTATAACATTGCTGCTAGGATATCTAGGAGGGCAGATTCGGTTTGTTTTAATATGGCAGGCAAATCAGAAAGTTACTTTGTTTAGTGCATCATTCTAGATGTTATTTCCAAAGGTACTATAAATATATCTTCTTTTTAGCCTCTTGAATTTACACAAATATAGTCTAAACAGTGTTGAGACAGAAGAATGAATAGTTTGATCTAAGTAGAGGGCAATGGGCTATAGGAAAGGAGAAGAGTTAAAGTTGGTGATTTGTGGTACATTCACTATGTTGTAAGTAATAAAGGAATACATGATGTAAAACCTGCAAACACTTTAAGGTAGGTATGTTATTTTATAATGTGGAAACATCAGTCTGGAAAGTTCAATTCACTTGTCGAAGATCACATGGCCAGTAAAGTAGGAAAGTCAGAATTTCAACCCATGATTCCCAATCCTCTTTCACTCTACCCATACACTCCTCCAGTCTTCCTACAGGTAAACTGCAAATAAGAGGTGGTTCGAAACAACAAAACTGCATACTCATGCAGTTCTCTGCTCCAAATGTGGTTGTTGGAAAGAGTACACGAGGAAAAGAGCTATTGGTCTAAATGCATATACCAGATTCTGCCTCAGCCCTACTTTGAGTTACACAAATAGAGACTTATTCCTTTCGACCTTAGTTGACATGGTACACAGGGGAAGTGGGCCATCTAAGCTCTCTTGAACTAAAGAACTGATATTTGCTACTCACTTCAGCAAACAAGTGGACATAGAGTAAGTATTTTCCAAATACCAACACTAAGTCATCCGAAACCCAGCAGCTCATACAGTACCCAGAGTGCTACATATAAGCCATATATATAGATATGGCTTAACCTATTAGAGATGGGATCTGCTATGTAATTCCTGTGCTCATGTATGAAGTTTCTCTTCAGTGACCTCATTGTAGGGCAAGAACTTCTTTCTCCACTTTGGTCCATGACTGGAAAATTTCTTTAATACAGAATGAAGGCTTGTGGCTCTATTATATTTGAAAACATTTTACTAAGCTTTTTTTTTTTTTTTTGGTTGGTTTTGTTCATATATATATATATATATATATCTATATGTATGTGTGTGTGTGTGTATGTATATATGTTTGTTTTTGTTTTTGTTAACTGATGAGAGCCCACAGTATTATTGCAAATAGCAAAGAACTGGTTTGGGATGTCCTGGTGAGTCATGAGGCATTTTGAAACTCAAGTGGGAAAGAATAAGAAAGCAAGACAGGAGAGGACTGGTGGGGCAGGACTGACCCATCAGACAGACTGCTTCTTGAATTTAACGTAGTGTCTGAAGAGGCATACAAAACATGTGCTGTGCTGTGCTGGGCCCAAGCCCATAGGCAAAACACCTCAAGATTCCAATCAGTGATTATGTCAGCAATCTAGCTGGTGGTTGTAAGCCAGGTGGTCCCTGGGTATCCACAGTAATCAAAATCAGTCTGTTATGAATAAGAGACCTGGGATGGGAGGTAGGCAAAGGCTAACTCTGTAGGACAGAAGGTGGCAGAGACAAATCAGGGCATCTGGGTTCAAGGGGCCATTGTCAGGTATCTGGAGTCTCAGCAAAAAACTGAGGCGAAGGCCAGGTGTCAAGTCCCCATGTCTAAGCCATGCAGTGAAGACAAAGTAATAGCTGAGATTCACCAAAAATATGTGTTCAGAGCTAATCTCAGGCACACCAGACCCACATCTAAAAGCATCCTAACCTCCCAGATTGAACTGGTGACTCCTAACATGCTTTAATCCTTGGTGGCACTGGTTCTGGGACACAGTGGATTCCAGTTCCTCCAAATTCTCTGGGGATTGATTATCTAGTAGTTTCAGAGCTTCCTTGACAGTCCCTCGAAACTGGCATGAAGAAGGGCCACCTAAAGAAAAGCAACCGCCCATTTGTTATCAGGTTCAAATGAACTTTTGTCTATACTTTCTTTCCCTCCACATTCTCCACATTATCTTGTTTTCTTTGTTATCAATATTGACTTGGTCCTAGCTTTGCATAGTTTTAGGGGACAATAAATAAAGTGAGTGAACATGTAATCAACTTGCCTTGAACTCTTTTGCAGACGAAACTTTTTGGTGAACCCAGCAGGTTTGTGTACTTTGTGTATATGCAGATGTGCTCTTTTTGGTAGAATGTGTGGTAGGCAGTTTCTAGGAACAAAGCAAAAGTGATGCCAGGATGGTTTATTAAGCATATTACAATAGCCCACTCTGCATAATTTCAGAGGCATTACAAATGGGACTGCCATCCACTCCTGGGAAGCAGAGGCAGAAAGTAACTCAGCGTGAGTTCAAATTTTCAGAGCTCAGGGGATATCTATATTAAGAATCAAGTCAGCACTGCTTCGGTAGAAATAGATGCACAGAATTCTAGAGCCCAAAGGGAAATTAGAAGTAACTCTCTAGGTATTTTTGGGTGCTGATTATGTGCTATGCATCATGCTAGACCATCGACTTGACCAACACCTCATATGATCAAGTTTCAACAATTTCTTCATGAACACGTAAGTTAACAGCAAAGCAAAGATTCCTGCATCTTCTATCCTAACCCACATTGCTAGTCTTGGTTCTTTTCTCCATGGCACCTTCCTGTATCCCCATCTATGCAGAACGCAGCCAAGATTCTTAGAATGAGTAGAAAAATATTCAAAAACTGTGGGAAAAATAACTTCCACAAAATCCATGGTTTGAAGCCATGAGATGTCTCTTAACCCATGAAAAATAAAGCATTTGAGGCCAGGCACGGAGGCTCATGCCTGTAATCCTAGCCCTTTGGGAGGCTGAGGAAGGCAGATTGCTTGAGCCCAGGAGTTTGAGACCAGCCTGGGCAACCTGGCGAAACCCTGTCTTGGGAAGAAGTTAGCTAGGTGTGATGGTGCACGCCTGTAGTCTGAGCTATTCAGAAGGCTGAGGTGGGAGGATCACCTGAGCCAGGGGAGGGTGAGGCTGTAGTGACCTGTGATTGCTCTACTGCACTCCAGCCTGGGTGACAAAGTGAGACCCTGTCTCAAAAATAAATACATCAATGAAAAGGAAGAGAAAAAGAAAAAGAAAGCATTTATGAGTCTATTCACTCACTCATCCAACAAACACAAACTGAATACCGAATCACACGACAGTCTCTGAAGTGTATAACTTTAAAAGTAGCAATCTAGTCATCAACTAGTAATAAAAAAAAATCTCTAACCCTCACTTGCATCTTTCAAGGAATATTACTAGGGACGTGACTCATAACTCCAGCAACAATTCTCAAAAGCACCTTTTTTTACATGTCCCAGTTTTCCCCTCACAACTGCTTGGGAGTCTCTCAAACATGCACTCCTCCAGCTTTTTCTTTATCTTCCACTTAGGCCTGCACTCACCTCCCTGGGTTCTTTAGTGTGTAAATCAGTTTAGATTGCTGCTTAAATCTAATCTCTGGTCTAGTCTCTACCCATTCACCTAATTCTTCATTCCAAAAGGTTCCTTTTAAACAACTAGATGAAGGGAAGAGAGGGGAATGCTTATACTTTAATAAATCTTGTCTGAAAATTGTATGTATGAATATGTCACATAAGAATTAATTAAATTGTGTACAATTACATGTCAAAAACAAAATAAAACTTTGAAAAAAGAATAATTGGAGAAAGTGATATCAGGAAAATTTGGTAATATGTTAAACACGAGAAATCAGAAATAAAGAGGAGTTAAATGTGAGATTTGGAGTCGGAAGTATAACAATTCTCTTTGAAAAGAAGATGTTGGTAAACATAATGGTTTTGGATTTAAATACATTGCATAGAAGCAATAAGGACTGCTGATAACATTGGTGAGAGGTACCAGCAGATGGCATAAGGTAATCACAATGTTGTAAGAGGCCTGGGAGTGGTGGCTCATGCCTGTAATCCCAGCACTTTGGGAGGCCAAGGCAGGTGGATCACTTGAGGTCAGGAGTTCGAGACCAGCCTGGCCAACATAGCAAAGGCCTGTCTCTACTAAAAATACAAAAATTAGCCAGGTGTGGTGCCATGTGCATGTAGTTTCAGGTACTTGGGAGGCTAAGGCAGGATTCTTGAAGCAAGAATCTCTTGAAGCTGGAAGACAGAGCTTGCAGTGAGCCTAGATCATGACATTACGCACAGCCTGGATGACAGAGTGAAACTGTGTCTCAAAAAAATAAAAGTTATAAGAGGCAGGGAAATATATAAAATCCCAGACATCAAAGGCACTTTAATGAAGGAATAAAAAAGTCTTAAATATGTAAGCAGTCCTGGAAGGTGTCTCTATGAACAAAAGGTATATAGTCATAATGGTGGTTCTCCTTCAGAAAGATCATTTGAATTGTGTTGAGTCTTTTTTTCTTGGTGGGGGAGGGGCCATGAGTATAGTATATTTTCTAAAGATCCATCGACAATTATTAAAATGCTTTTTGGCATTTAAAGTGAAATGCTTCAGTTATTTTTAAATGAAAAAGAAAGCCTTATTTTTGTAAAACCCTTAACGGCCTAGTGATGCCACATAAATAAACTAAATGGAGTGCGACTCTTCTATATATCAATTATTCTAAAGAAGCAGGCCATTCTGGAGATGTGATTCCTAGACTGCCTTTTGGTAATAACTAGCCATTCTTATTTGTTCAGTTCAGGATTAACTCATTTCTCACCATGGCCAGCTACTTAGAAATTGCTCTAGTAAGGCTAGTGAATGAAATTACAAAAGGAGATTTTTATCAATGTGCATGGAGTCTCTAATGGCAGAGCCTCAATTCGCAAGTTACTAATGGATTGTCCTGCACCGAAGGTCAGGGGACTGGTACCAATATGCCTTTTGGAGTTGGATCTGAATTAATGTCCTGGATCTTCCTCTTGCTGATTGTTGTAGGCCAATAAGGTTTTCTTTTCTTTCTTTTCTTTCCTGGCCCTTCCTCTTCTCTCTTTTTTTAAAATTTTTCTTTTTCTCCTGCAATCCAATTATATAAAATGTAATATACAGCAATTTTAAATGGTTAATGTGTGGTTTAAAAATATAATCTACAGAAAATATTTAGTGAAGGGTCTGGTATGTACTAAGCACTCAATGAATGCTGGTTAGGAGCCATTGCAGTAGTAAGCAATACTAGTAGCAGTACAACAGTACAAATGTTTATTCCTGGTTGTTTAAGTTAATAGATGATAAACATGGCATAAATGCAGTATTGTCATCTATTAGTTAGGGTTCTTCAGAGAAACAGGACCAATGGGATATATGCATATATAGAGAGATTTATTTTAAATAATTGGCTCACATGATAATGGGGCCTTAGACTGGAATCCACAGGACAGGCTGGCAGGCTACAAATCCCGACAAGAGTTGATGTTGCAGTCTTGATTCCTAAGACGCAATTCATTCTTCCTCCTGGGAGCACAGTCTTTTCTCTTAAGGTGTTTAACTGGGTGAGGTTTACCCACAATATGGAGGGTAATCTGCTTTACTCAAAGTCTACTGATTTAAATGATATTCAGATCTAAAAAAAAAAAAAAAAAAAGCTGTCATGGCAACATCTAGACTGTATTCAACCAAACAACTGGGCACTATTGCCCAGTCAAATAGGCACACAAAATTACCCAGTGCACGTCATCAGTACCCCAGACTATACACTTTATTTCATATAGGAAAGCTGGTAGATTGTCATTATCTAAGAAATGTCACACAATTATGTGACAGTCTTGAAGAAGAAAATACAACTATTTTATCTTCCAGATTAAAAAAATCAAATGATGTTTCGCACCTCAGGAGGATGGAGGCATTTATAAGTCACTGCCTACTTTAAAGGCATATCAGATGGCTGACTCAGGCCTAACTATTCTGTTCCCATGGGAGAGTCTAGCAAGAACAGGCCTCAATTTATTCACATGACTAAATTAAGATTAAATGGACAGAGTGTAACAGGACTTGAGATGCCCCATTGTAAACCCAAAAGCACCAGGCAGGAAAAATCAAAATTCTGCCTTTGCCAAAGCAGCTACTAGTGCCTAAAGACTGAGATAGAGTGGGTTTTGTTTGTTTGTTTGTTTGTTTTTTAGTAAAATTAAAAATGTTAACTGTTTTTGCATAAGTACACTTTCCTCAAAGTGAAAGCATGAAGAACAGCACTTAAACATATAACAGATAAAATAGATAAACAGATAAAGGGGAAGAAAGAAAAGGATTAGAGATAAATTTCTCTAGCCAGGTGATGAATGCAATAGAGGACAATTTTTTTCATATCAGGGAGGTTCCATATACATCCTGGTCAAGCAGAGCCAGAGTGGTAGACGCCCTGACACAGTTCAGAAACAGCAGCTCGGGAAGAAGTGGGGCCAAAGCCAGTAGAGAGACAGAGCAGAAAAGAGGACAGAGTCACACTCCTGACCAACCGAAACAGTCATTCCAGTGTCCTCATCTGCAGAAATACCAGATGACCCAAAAGATATTCTTTTTTTCTGAGATGGAGTCTTACTCTACTGCAAAGGCTGGAGAGCAGTGGTACGTGATCTCCGCTCACAGCATCGTCCACCTCCTGGGTTCAAGCAATTCTCCTGCCTCAGACTCCTGAGGAGCTGGGATTACAGGTATGCACCACCAAGCCTGGTTAATTTTTTGTATTTTCAGTAGAGACAGGGTTTCGCCATGTTCACCAGCCTGGTCCCAAACTCCTGACCTCAAGTGATCCACCTGCCTCGGCCTCCCAAAATGCTGGGATTATAGGTGTGAGCCACTGTGCCCCATTGACCCAAAACATATTCTTATCTTCATCTATCTTCATCTAAGTCTCTATCTTTCTGCTGTACTTAAGAGAAGCATTCATGTCTGTATTTCCTTAAGGAAAAAGGTTTTAAATAATGAAGATAAAAGCCTCTGTGATCATCATGAAAAAGTTTACTACATTTCTTCTAGGAACAGGATTAAGATAGGAAAGAGCATATTAAACAGAGAATAGATCATCTTTCAGATTGACTGAAACAGCAATGGCAATAGAGAGTATTCTGGGATATAAAGCTGAAGAGATGAGTTGGTGATAGATCATGGAAGGCCTTAACAGACTAAAAAGATAGGTCTTTATTGAGGAGAAAATTCAATTACAAAGCCTTTAGAAGTTTTTAGCAGTGAAGTGGTACACTCAGAACTCTGCTTTCAAAGTTTACTTTGGAGCAGATTGTAAGATGGATGGTGTATTAGTTGTTATCTATCACTGCATAAGATATTGCCCCAGAATTTTGCAGCTTAAAACAACATTGTTATTTCTGCAGTTTCAAAGAAGTAGAAATCCAGGAGTAAGCTAGGTGATTCTGACTCAGGGTTTATGAGGCTGTGGTCAAACTGTCGGCCAGTACTACAATCATACGTGGACTTGAGTGGGCTGCAGGATCCCCCAAGATAGCTCAATCTCATGACTTTTACTAGAACATTTAGTTCCTCCCCACATGAGCTTTTCTACAGACTACCTAATTGTCTTCATGACATTTCATGACATAGCTTCCCCTAGAGCATTCCAAGAGAAAGTGAATGAGGAGGAAGCCTTGTGCTTTTAATGACCTAGTCCCTGAAGTTGCACCCTGTCACTTCTGCTCTATTCTATTATTAGAAATGGGCCACTGGCTGGGAGTGGTGGCTCACGCCTGTAGTCCCAGCAGTTTGGGAGGCCAAGGCGGGCAGATCATAAGGTCAGGAGATTGAGACCATCCTGGCTATCACAGTGAAACCCTGTCTCTACTAAAAATACAAAAAATTAGCCAGGCGTGATGGTGCGCATCTGTAGTCCAGCTACTCGGGGGGGCTGAGGCAGAAGAATCACTTGAACCCAGGAGGCGGAGGTTGCAGTGAGCCGAGATCGCCCACTGCACTCCAGCCTGGGCAACAGAGTGAGACTATGACTCTGCCTTAAGGGGGGGGGAAAAAAAAGTGGATCACTAAGTCCCACCCACTCTCAAACATGGACAGGGGCAGGAGTCAGGAAGGAACTGGGCTCCAACTCTTGCAGGGGGAGATAGCAAAGAATTTAGGGATGTGAATTATTAATAAGACTAATATAGATGGTTTATCATTGGAATGTCTTAGAGATTTTTATCTTACCTCTGATGCCTTCCATTCCAACAGATATTTGTGGCAGGAAAACAAATCAAAAGTCTGGTGCAATGGTAAAGAGGCCAAACAAGCAGACCTCAGCTAAGGCAATGTGTTGAATAAGAGGAATGTCAGGAGCAACATATATGAGGATAAATTATGAGGGTTGTTTTTAGCAAGACTTTCAGTAAATTAGATGTTAAGAACTATTCAAAAATTTCTTATTTTTAAATTATCTGTCGTCATCAGATAGGGTAGATGGGACTGGTCAGATGATGATGTCATTGGCAAGAATAAAGAAGTTAGAGGACATGTTGAGGAGACACAGAGAGATAATGTGTTTGCTTCTGGAAAGATTGACTTTGTACTATCAGTGGGCCTCCCATATGCAAACACCTAGCAGGCTGTTGAAATATTAACCTGGAACTGAACCATGAAAAATAGGGGCTGAGCAGTAGTATAAATAAGCAATAATATAAACTAGGCAAGGAGTGGCTTGGCCAAAGGGGAAGGAGTGAAGATGTTTTGGTTTAGCCTCTTGAAAAATGGATACATTTACAAGAAGGAGGAAAAAACAGAACTTTTGAAAGGAATCAAGAAAATAGTTCAGAATTGCACGTGACATGATAGCAGGAAGAAAGGGAAGATGAGGTCAGTTTGCAGTGCCAAATGCTGTGAGAGGTCAGGAAGGAGCTGGACTGTGTGGGGGTAAGTGTGTTCAGAGATTGTGCTGTCTGTGATATCTAGGAGAAGGTTATAAGCAGCATGGGGAGTGAAGAAAAACACATGGCATGGAGTTGAGCAGTGAGAGGAAAACCTCAGTAGTGTGCTGAGAAAGGTTTTAACAGCTGGCTCTCCATGTGGGTGAGTGGGTGGAAACCCTGATGTGCAACATTTGCTGGATTCCAGTGTGTAAATATTTCTACCCTGGCCAATTTCAAGCTACCTGTGGTTAATAACTGCCTCACAAGTTCCAGAAAAACTCAGCCATCAGTTCTCACAAAGCTTTATGAGCTGGCTACAGTACATCACTGGAATAATTGAAAGATAAATGCATATATTCATCTTCTAAGCCTTGTATTATATGTAAGGCATTCTTTTGAACTTAAAAAAATATGGGCCTGGCACAGTGGCTCACGCCAGCAATCCCAGCACTTTAGGAGGCAAAGGCAGGTGGATCACCTGAGGTCAGAGGTTTGAGACCAGCCTGGCCAACATGGTGAAACCTCATCTCTACTAAAAATATAAAAATTAGCCGGGCATGGTGGTGGGAACCTGTAATCCCAGCTACTCGAGAGGCTGAGGCAGGAGAATTGCTTGAACCCAGGAGGCAGAGGTTGCAGTGAACTGAGATCATGCCACTGCACTCCAGCTCAGGCAACAGAGTGAGACTCCATCTCAAAAAGTAACAACAACGAAAAAACATATTAACATACACTTATGTCCTATAAATGTGGAAAAGCATTATAGCGTCTCAGAAAGCTTTCCATAAACCCCATAATTTTCAGAAGCCAGAGAAAATATTTTTTTGTCTTATCCTCTTGCCTCTCCCATCGACGTTACAGGGACACCTGGGGTTCACATAGCAATCCAGAGTTCACATTTCCCTTCTTTTGTCTCTCTCTTCCTTTCTGTCACTTTTTCCTTGGGGATGACTTTACCTCACAGCTGCTACATTTTTCCATTATGCATCTTTTGCATTAAATGCTCACATTCTTCATGGATGAAGTATTGCAAAAACAAGCAAGCCTCTTACTTTCTAATACCCGTAGTCTTTCAGAGTAGAATTTTGATAAGTCATGCTTAAAGCCTTCTTCCACATCAGGGATAAGAATAGTAGGGGGACAAAAGGACAAATGAGGAAGTAGCCTAGGTCTTCCCACACTTAGAACATGTGAAAAATTCACAGTACAAAACTAGCTACTCACTGTTTCCCACTGCTAGAACTTGAATATTTTTGTTATCATCATTGAGATTTTGGTCAATGGTATCCTTGTTTTTGAGCCACCAGGCCCCATGAAGAAATCCTTACAAAAACAATCCAAAGACAAGGGCTTACTTTAACGGGCAAGTATTTCTGTCGTGGCAGGGCTGAATATGCTTACTGGGGAGTTCTAAAGAAACTCAGTGCTAACATTTATTCATGATATATGTTCTTCCAAGCCTAAAATTACCAGACTTGAAAGCTGTGTGATTTTAAAATGAATTGATCGAGACCATAACTGTTAATAAAATGCATGACTACAGTCTGTATATTAACTATGATCTCTGAGAAAATATACTTGGGAATCACAGACCTGTATTTTGCACTTGATCTTAGAATCCTCATTTTAAAAAATCCCACTGCTAATTAAGTCCAACTGAATATTTCCTTTACCTGAAGACAGAGAAGTGCTTCTTGTTTGTCAAATCCCTTTCAGCCAAATAACCACTTAACTAATCTCAAATTGAATATCTTATTTAAGATTTTGAATTATCCTTTCTCTCCAGAGAGCTGCTGTTGAATATTGTAACAGCATCATCCAGGGAAATATTTCTTATCCTTTTGACTGGAGGAAAGGGGGAAAAACATGTTTCGTTATATCACTGAGTAGATTGAAATCTGGGAAAATGAACAAGCTGACATTTTTAAGCCAAAGAGCATTAGTAGGAGGCAGAAGTGGCTTTCATCACTGCACACAAATCCTGGTCCTGAGCTCAGTGAAAAGAAAAGAGGAGTTGGGTCTTTTCCTGCCTAGACTAATTTGATGATTCCTGCTGAGAGTGACCGGGATGTCAGCATATCATAGGGAAAAGAGAAACGGATCTGTCTCCTTCACTTGCTACCTTTGTGATCTTCAATAATTCACATAAATACTTTGAACTGCAGTTTAAATGGCATCTTGGACATGCCTGAAATAGTACCTGACTTTTTGCCATTAAGGCCTATTTGAATTGAAATAATATCAAAAAAACATATTGCAATTATTTCTCTGTTCATACCATGAAATGGCTCACCATTTCACTCTAGTTTACAACCCCACATCCTTCATCTTTTCAGTGGCCTATGATCTGTCACTCCGTTATAGCTCCAACCTCCTTCCCTGCTCCTCTGTCCTGTGCTCTCACTGTGCCAGTCACACTTGCCTCCTGCCTGTTTTTAGAGAAGTACACTCTTACACCAGGTCCCTGCACTCACTGGTACCTCTTCCTGTAATGTTCTGATTTTCCACAGGGCTTGTCCTCTTACTTATAGCTCAGTGAAGTCTTCTGAAATGGCAACACTTCAACACGGCTGCTAACACTTCTTACCCTTCTGTTAAAAGATAATTTATTGAAAAAATCCTCAGTCTCATATAAATATCTGTCACGGTTAATTTTATGTGTCAACTTGCAGAGTGTTTTGGAATGAAGTTAACAGTTAAATTCGTGAATTTCAGTAAGTAGGTTCTCCTCCAAAATGTGGGGAGCCCTTATTCAATCTGTTGAAGGCCTGAGTAGAATAAAAGGAAGTGGCATCACTGAGCAAGAGGGAATTATCCAGCAGACTAACTTCAGATAGGAACTGCACCTCTGGCTCTCCTGGGTCTCCGGCTGCTAGCCCACACTGCAGATTTTCAACTCTCCAGGCTTTATAGTTGTAGGAGCCAATCCCTTATAATAAACCTCCCTCCATATTTATACACATCTTATCAGTTCTGTTTTTGGAGAATCCTAACTAATACAACATCAAATTAACAAGTGTCAAATATTGTACTTAACTCATTAATTAACGAGTAAACCACTAAGATGTTAAGACAGATGACAATGAAAATTGCACTTACAGTTTCCTTGGGCCAGGTATATGGGCATAATTAGTTCCTCTATGTAGTTGTCTTAACAGGCTGCAATCAAAGTATTGAACTAGAGCTACGTTATCACATAGAGGATCAATCAGAGAGGAACCTACTTCCAAGCTCAGATTGTCAGCAGAATTATCTTCCTACAGTTGTAGAACCGAGAAACTTGCTTCTTGTTGGCTGTCAGCTAGAGGCTATCCTTAGCTCCAAAAGGCCACCTGAAGTTCCTGTAGGCCGATCCCCATTCCTTCCCATGTGAGTTTTAATTATATGGTCACTTCATTAATCCTGCAAGGAGATCCTCTAGAGCAAGGCTGCTAGCAAGACGCAGATGTATGTAACATGAAGTAATTATGGAAATGATATCCCGCCGATTTGGTTATATTCTGTTGGTGAGAGTAGAAGAAAGTCACAGATCCATGATTACTCAAGGGGAGGAAATTACACAAGCACATGAATACCAGAGGTGTATACTACTGTGATATACCTTAGAGTCTGTCTGTCACACAGTCAAAGTCATTCAAACTCTCAGACTCCTATGGAATCATATACTCCTTGGAGGGTCCACTAGATAAGACAGCAATTTGGAAGAATGTCAGTTTCTTACAAAGCTCTACACAGTCTTGCCATGTGTCTGAAAATCATACTGTTAGGTATTTCAATCATGATTTGAAAGCTGATGTCCTCACAAAAACCTGCATACAAATATTTATAGTAGTTTATTTCACTGTCATCAAAAACTGATTGCAAGGGGTTCTGAAGAAACAGAGGAAGAGCTGAATAGGACAGTGGAACTATTCTGTGACACTATAACCATGAATAAATAACATTATGCAATTTTCCAAACCCACTGAAGTTTACTGCACAAAAAATGAACCTTAATATGTGCAAATTTTAAAAAATCATTTAGAAGTTCTGGAGAATTCTAGGATGGAATGCAGAGTTTGAAGTTAATCAAATTTATTCTTAGGTAAATTACTATATTTTACTAAGGAGAAAGTGTGTAAGGAAAGAGGGGGAAAGAAAATTGCTGCTTGTCTAGCAACTCATGCCCTCTTCACATGCTAACACATTTGATCACCACAACCATCCTCTCAGATAGTCCTTATTATATCCTCATTTTACAAACCAAGAGTTTGAGGCTCAAGGAAGCTACGTCACTCTCCCAAAGCTGTACCTCAAGTAATGAGCAAATTTTAACTGGAAGAATCTTATGTCCCTAAGTTTTCCCTACCAATCAATGATTCTTATTTTAGGATATAAAATATTTTCTCTGAGATTTGGAAAGCTTTTTCTCCCCTTTAAAAAGAAGTGGTCCATTTTTAAGTTTGAACACTACTGCCTATTCTATGGTCGCTCTTGGAAAAATCTTTCATTCTTTCTCCAATTTTTAAATAGTTTCTTCCTGTTAAAACAAATGGGGGAGCAGTAGAGAAATTGAAACGTAGGCACTGGCCTTGAGAACAAGTAGGGAGACAGCAAAAAGGAAAGTATAAGTTTGGGGGGCAAATGGAAAGAGGCAGTGATGATGATGGGATCAATTCAGGAAAAGGCAGATTGGTTCCTTCTTAATGAGTTCCAGCAGCAAAGCTCCACTGCAATAGATGATCAATGCCCAAGATTGAGCCAAGTAAGGTTCAGAGTGGCACAGACACTTCCCTAGTCTGTTGCCAGCCATGGAGCTGGCGCTCATGGAGTAACTATCTGGACTAAATGGGATGTCCATTTTCTTACCAGTCCTGATAGTCACTCATATTAAAATGAAAAGGCCATTCTCTCAACCCTAGTGAGTACCATTTTGCTACCTGATCAATGAGAAAAATGTATTCAGTTTCCACCAATAATGGCTTCTATGATTCCTTTAAGTAATCATCAGAGAAAAATAAACATGGCACCTGTGAGAGAAAATGAGAATGTTTTCATTTGTTGTTGTGTTTTGCTTGTTTGTTCTATACATCTACCATTTGGAGGGATTTTCTTTCCCTATGAAGAAAAGTCTTCACTCATCCTAACATATATCCACAATATAAATCTGGCATTTGTTGAGAACCTACTCTGTGGACTGTTTTAAATATTTCACCTGTATTTACTCACTTGACTGTCACAATAATAATGTGAAGTATTACTTCATCACAATAATGTGATGAAGTAAAGTCTGTTATGAATCCACTTTACATATAAGGAAACTAAGCCACAGGGAGGTGACATGCTTTACTCAAGTCACATAGCTAATGAGTGGTAATTCAAACCCCAGCAGCTTATAATTAAACACTCCTAATGAGCGTACTGAGATATAGAGATGTCTGAAGAGGCTGCTTTTGTTCTCGTGTATGTGTGTGTCTGGGAGTGGAGGGTTGGTTTTAATACAAAACAAAAACTTAATACATTTTCTGAAAACACACACTCAGTTTCATGAAAAAGGAAACAAACAAACAAACTACTGGATACACCCACAAGTATATACTCCACTTAGAACCTTGGAGTCCCAAATGCCGAAATGTTAGAGGATGGTTGAGGGAGAGAGGACTTAATCACCAATTATTTATTGAGAATCTACTATGTCCCAGGGATAGTGCTATGTGTTATGATGAATAACAAAGGAGATTGAGTCCTTTGAAGGGGCCTCAGGGAACTTGCAAATTAGGTGAGAATATCAGATATAGACATATAGTAAGAAGATAAAATGTCTATAGAATTATTTAACTGGGTACAGTGTTATTTTCAGACCTCTTCCTGTTGTAAATAATAGAATACCAATTGAAACTGACTTAGGCCCAAAGGGTTTTTATGAGCACATCTGCATCCAGGATTTTGCAAAGTATCATCAGGATAGTAACTCTGTCCCTTGGTTCTATTTCACTCTGTGACTCTAGAATGGCTTCTAGAAACTTAGTTCTTTTAGCTTAATAACTGCAGCAGAAGAAGGGTGTCTTTCTCAGTAATTCCCTTCCTAAATGGACTGTCCATTTTCCTACCCGCCCTACTAGTCACTGCTGCTAAAATAAAAAGGACTTTCTCTAAACCCTAGTGATAAATAACACAAGTAAGCCTGGCTTGGATCATGTGCAATTGATAATCCATCTCTGTGACTAGCAGGAAGAAATTCTCTGACAAGACGTAGGTTGTCTGTCTAGCTCAGTCTTAGGGTGGGTCAGCACCATCCCAACCACTTTAACTAGGACTTGTGATTCCCCAACATGAAAATCAAATGCTCTTACGAGATGAGGGAGAAATGTATGCCATATGGGCAGAAACCACAGAATCCTCTCATGTGACTATAGAACCGTGTGTGTGTGTGTGTCTGTGGCCATACTTAGTGACTTTTAGACTTGTCACAGCAACATTAACCTCACAAGGTACAGCTCACTTTGTGGAGAACATGGAAGCATTCCTTTGCCTGAATTTAATGTGCAGCTTCTTCTGAAGCCAGTTGGGTGACTTCCAGCTCAGGACATTAGCTTTTTAATTTACACTGGCTCTTGGTCAGTTTCCAAGTTCAAGTCAAGGTGTTGAATTTAATCCAGTGTTCAAACTTGTAAAGCACTGGCTACTGTAGTTGCAATAGTACAACTTGCATTTTTGGTTCTGCAGACCTAGCTGCCTTAGTTTGGTGGCTAAATTGTAGCCTCATTTCTAGAGCCCCTACTATGGTTACTATAACCCCCTCTTTTTATTCCCTCTGCCTCCCACTCTGAAAAAGAGATTTTATTTAAGACATATTCATTGATGGGAAAATCTAGCACTGGCATCAATAGAATTAAAACATCCGCATGAGCTCTAGGAGAAACCTTCAATTTTGCTTACTGTTTCAACTGCCTTCCTTCCTGCTTTCCTTGCCCCTTCCTTCCTTCCTTCCTTCCTTCCTTCCTTCCTTCCTTCCTTCCTTCCTTCCTTCCTTCCTTCCTTCCTTCCTTCCTTC
>NW_012121265.1:12679360-12739485 GCF_000951035.1 Colobus angolensis palliatus
CTTCCTTCCTTCCTTCCTTCCTTCCTTCCTTCCTTCCTTCCTTCCTTCCCCTCTCTCTCTTTCTCTCTTTCTTTCTTCTTTTCTTTTCTGGTGAAAAGCTACATATATTTAGAATTAGCCAGCCAGACTCAGTTTAGATGATTCTAATTTTGGTGACAACATCCAAAGCATTGTCGTCAGGAGCCAGTTGAACATATATGCCTTCTTCTCTTTTATCAGGCCTGTGATGGTTAATATTGAGTGTCAACTTGACTGAATCGAAGGATGCAAAGTATTGTTCTTGGGTGTGTCTGTGAGAGTGTTGCCAAAGGAGATTAACATTTGAGTCAGTGGACTGAGAGAGGCAGACCCACCCTCAACCTAAGTGGGCACTATCTATTCAGCTGCCAGCATGGTTAGAATAAAGCAGGCAGACAAATGTGGAAGGACTTGACTTGCTGAGTCTTCCAGGCTTCATCTTTCTCCCTTGCTGGATGCTTTCTGCCCTTAAACATCAGACTCCAAGTTCTTCAACTTTTGGGCTCTTGGACTTATACCAGTGATTTGCCAGGGTCTCTTGGGCCTTCAGCCACCTACTGAAGGCTGCACTGTCGGCTTCCTACTTTTGAGGTTTTGGGACTTGGACTGGCTTCCTTGTTCCTTAGCTTGCAGACGGCCTATTGAGGGACCATCACCTTGTGATCGTATGAGTCAATACTCCTTAACAAACTTCCTTTCATATGTACACCTATCCTATTAGTTCTGTCCTTCTAGAGAACCCTGACTAATACAAGGCCTGATGAGGGTGTTGACCTTGGCCACATCAGGGTCATAGAGCTTCTTGACAGCCTGTTTGATCTGGTGCTTGTTGGTTTTTAACATCCACAATGAACACAAGTGTGTTGTTGTCTTATATCTTCTTGATGGTAGACTTAGTGGGCAGTGGAAACTTGATGATAGCACAGTGGTCAAGTTTGTTTCTCCTGGAGGCAGAGTCTTTTGAAGATACTTAGGGTGCTTTGGGAGTCACAGTGTCTTGGGCTGTCAGAAGATGGGTGACCTGCAGATCTTTTTTCTTATGGCTGTGGATACCTTTCAGCACTGCCTTCTTGGCCTTCAAAGCTTTCACTTCAAAGCTTTGGCTTTAGGAGGGGCAAGAGCTTCCTTCTCTGCCTTCAGCACTATCTTGTAAAAAAAAGGTCAAATGCCTTTAGTACATGTATCCACTGTATTTGTTTTTATTGTAGTAAGAAGTACACAACATAAGATTTACCATCGTAGCCATTTTTAAGTATACAGTCCTGTAGTGTTAGCCATATGCATGTCATTGTGCAACAGATCATTGCTAGATCATATGGTAATTCTATGTTTAGTTTTCTCAGCAAGCTCTATACGGTTATCCATAGTGGCTAAACCATTGTATTCCCACAAACAGTGCACAAGTCTTACAATTTCTCCACATGTTTGTGAACACTTCTTATTTTCTGTTGTTGTTATTGTTGTTTGTTTGTTGAGACAGGGTCTTGCTCTGTCACCTAGCCTGGAGTGCTGCCGTGTAATCACTGCTGACTGCAGTCTTCACCTCTTGGGCTCAGGTGATCCTCTTGCTTTGGCCTCCTGAGTTGACAGGATCACAAGTGTGAATCACCATGCCAGGCTAACTTTTTGTAGAGATGGGATTTCACCATGTTGCCCAGGCTGGTCTCAAATGCCTAAGCTCAGATAATCCTCCTTGCCTCAGCCTTCCAAAGTGCTGATATTACAGATGTGAGCCACCATGACCAGAAGTTTGTGGCATCTTTTTGTTTTTATAGCGGTCATCCTGAGAAGTGTGAACTGATAATTCACTGTAGTTTTCATTTGCATTTCCCCAATGATTAGTCATGTTGAGCATCTTTTCACAGACTTATTGTGAGTCAGCTGTATTTTTTTTTATTGAAAGCATTATATTTTTTCTACCTTTTACCTTTTCCCCCAGACAGCAAATCATTCTTCACCATTATAAGATGGCATAGCAGAAATAAAAACAAAAAGAGTACTCAAGGAAATAAGAATAACTTAGCATAGATAAGAGATTTTTGAAAGAATATAAAATAGAAGACAAACTTCAGAACTTGGAACCTAGATATTTTGGATGGGGGAGGGTTGAAGAGAAAGAGAGACAATGGGGATTAAAAAAAATGCAAGAAGAGCAGTGGGACTCAAGGATTGTTTAGATATTGGCTTTGGAGGGGCCACACAGACCAGAGACAAGGCAGTATCCGGCACTGTTTTATTCTACTCGAGCATATGTCAACACATCCTGGGTGCTGATTTAGTGACTACAGACCATATTGTCTCTAGATGCATTATCAACATCCACTATCTACTCTAAGGAGTGTAAAGGGATCTAGTAAAAGCCACTCATGCACATTAACTGCTCTGTCACTAATTTACAACTCAGCAAGAATAATTCCCATCTGCGACTTGAGCTATGTTAGGTTTTCACTGAGTTTACACAATGTGAACAATTTGCCTCACTCCCGTCCCATTTTAATGTTCAAAGATTCAAGAGTCTTGGGAACCTGGAGGTTCCTAATAATTTGGCCCATGCCAATAATTTTTGAGAGCTAATAAAATGAGCTCTATATAGATCCTGATTTGGGAGAGTGACAAAACGTATACCCAATTTGTATATATTTTGTAGGTTGTTCAGACATCATACAAGGATTAACTTTAAAGTCTCCTTTATTCTTTCCTACAATGGAATTGCTCTACGAATAAGTGAAAGACTATGATTTATTACCTATTTGGCATGACAGAAATACAAAATTCAGTATTTTATATGAGATTCAGAAAGTTGAAAATTCAGTGTCTTGCGAAAATGCTCAATCGTAGTATGCTTTATAAAAATTTAAAATGCATATGGAAAGTATGGGGTTTCCTTCCATTTTTGTACATAAAAGAGCATGAAAAACCACCATAAACAACTATCAAGCCGGGCAAAATAGATTGACTAACAGTATTCAGACTTCAGACACTAGGAATTGCCAGAATATGATACCTGAGAGATGAAAATAAATGAAGTTAATACTACAATTTTCCTGACTCTCTACCTGGGGACAGTTTTCAAACCATTGGTACAGGAAAGGGAAAAACAAAAAGGGCCCGGAGATCTTGCTAAATGGAAAAAATAGAGATCAAAGTTCAAGGAGACTGAAGTATCTACAAGTGTAGCTAGAACACTGGAAAACAGAAAGCAATGTAGAAAAAGATATCTAAATATCTGCATAAGGTTCTCCAAAGGGTGAAACTTTACAAGGATGAAAAAGTAAGAACCACAGAATAATAAGCTGAGCAAGACCCAAAGCTCACAGAGAGTAAAGAGAGGTTGAAACTTCAATCAGTCCTAGTCCAGTCCTCAGTGATCTGTCACGGTAATTAGTAAATTTCCCAGAAATTTGATACTTCAAGAGTGAGGCTGAGCTATTCTGAAATGGTTACTCTAGTTTAGGTGCACTTAAGAAAAGCTTAAAAACAAACAGCAAAAGGATCATACTAATCCATACATAATTTAACTGCCTGACAGAACAAAGCTCGGTGTTCTTTAAAGGAAGACAACACAATCTAGGTACTCAATAATGTAACATTCACAATGTGGAGCTGTTACCAGACATGCCAAGAAGCAGGTAAATGTACTTTATAACCAGCAGAAAGATAAGTCATTAAAAACACAACCAGTGGCTAGGCGTGGTAGCTCATGCCTGTAATCCCAGAACTTTGGGAGGCCAGGGTAAGTGAATCACCTGAGGTCAGGAGTTTGAGACCAGCCTGGCCAACACAATGAAACCTCATCTCTACTAAAAATACAAAAATTAGCCAGGCGTCGTGGCACGTGTCTGTAGTCCCAGCTACTAGGGAGACTGAGGCATGAGAATCACTTGAACCTGGGAGGCAGAGGCTGCAGTAAGACGAGATCGTGCCACTGCACTCCAGCCTGGGCAACAGAGTGAGACTCTGTCTCGAGAGAGAAAACAACAACAAACAAAGAAAACCCATAACCAGAAATGATGGAGATAATAGAACTAGTCCAGAAGGATATTAAAACAGCTTTTATAAGTATGAAAAAGTTTTACAAGATTAACATGAGAGAAGAAAAAATACATAAAAGAACCAGTGGAACGAGCACCTAGAAATTAAAAATTAAAAAAACCCCAAATTTAAAAACTTAAGCATAAAATGAATAGAAGATGATAAATATCAGAAGAAAATATAATCAAACTTGAACATGAAGCAATAAATTTATCCCAACTGAGTAAAAAGACGAAAAGCAAAACTAACTAGAAGAGTATTGCCTAAGTGACCTATAAAATAGTATCAATTGATCTAATATGCATACATATAATCTGAATCCCAGAAAAAAAGGGAAGTGACAGAAAAACATTTGAATAAACGAGTACATTTTCTCAAATTTGATGAAAATAATAGACATACACATTACAGAAATCCACAAAAAAGCACATTATAATCAAAAAGATAAAAATCTGTAACCAAAAAATTGTAAAAGCTTTGAGAGATAAAAGACCAAATACTGAAAAGCAAAGCTAAGAATTATGACAGAGAAAAAGAACACACCAAATGAAGAGGAACAAGACTAAAAAAAAAAATTAAAAGAAATCTCATAAACTATCCAAGCCAGAAGATAATGTTGCAAAATTTTAAAGTGCTCGTGGGGAAAAATCTGATAATCTAGAATTCTATACTCAGGAGAAAAGTTCTTTGAAAATTAAATTAAAACTTTTCAGGCAAGTGCTAAAATAATTTTCTGCCAGCCAACTTGTACGACGAGAATATTTCAAAAGTTCTCCAAGTGGAAGGAAGTGACGACAGAAGGACACTTTGATTTACATAAATAAATGAAGATAATTACCAGTGCTAAATATAAAAGACATTTTTCCTCATTTTTAAGTGTCTTAAAAAATAAACTGCTTAACACAAAAGTAACAATTGATTGTGGGTTTTAAAATGTATGTTAAAAAATGCAGGATGATAAGAATAGTCCAAAGGACCAGAAGAAAGAATATTATTGTAAGGCTTATACATTTTTATATTTTGGATGCTTCTGCAAACTTTATAGCAACCAGTCACTGAGAGATGAGATAAAGTGGAAGAAACAGCTGAAAGTATAAAACCCACTGATAAAAATAAGTACATAGTCAAATTAAGAATACTGTAATGATGGCATGTAAATCACTTATATCTTTATTATGAAGGTTAAAAGACAAAAATATTAAAAATAGTATTAACTGCAATAATTTGTTAAGGGATATGCAATATAAAAAGGTATAAATTTTGACAACACAAATTCAAAATCTGGGGGGAGGTGGAGTAAAATTGTAGAGAATTTTTTCCAATCAACTTTGTTACTAGCTTAAAATAGTCTGTTATAGCTATGAGATTTTTTTTGCAGGCCTCATGGTAGTGACAAAGCAAAAACCAAGAGCAAGAAAATAAAAAGCAAGGAATCAAAACCTATCAGTAGAGAAAAATCACTTAGCCATAAGCAAAGACAGCAAGAGAGGAAGAAAGAACAGAGGATTTAAAGAACAGCTAGAAAACAATTAACAAAATGGCTGTAATAGCAGAAACAGGATGATATTGGCCTAAAACAGACATTTAGACCAATGGAAAAGAACAGAGATCCCAGAAAGAAATGTATGCATTTACAGCCAACTGATTTTAGACAAAGGTGCTAAGAATGCACAATAAGGGAAGAACCAGTTTCTTCAATAAACAGTATTGGAGAAATGGATAGCCACATGCAGAAAAGTAAAATTAGACCCTTATCTCACATATAAAATCAACTCAAAATGGATTAGAGATGTAAACAAAAAACATGAAACTCTGAAATCAGAAGAAAACATAAGGGAAAATGTCCATGGCATTGGTCTGGACAAATAATTTGTGGTTACGGCCCCAGAAGCATAAGCAACAAAAGCATAAAATAAATAAATATATATATATATATATATATACGCAGCCAAAGCCCATTCAAGTCTTTGTAGTAAAATTTGTAATATGTCCTAGTGGCCTCTATGTCTTTCAGGAGCAAAATTTCTTCATTTTACTGTCTGATCCTAGAGCAAGAGTTCTAACTTTTCCTAGGATTAAAGCTAAATTGGGCTGAGCTATCTACATTTTACTCTCTGTTCTGCTTTTGATAAAGTTGACATTTATATTAATATATAAGGCTAGTTATGATATGGACCAGCAGGGCATGATCAAGGTGCCTGCTTGCCTGCCCAGGACTTTGGTCTCCCTCCATGCCCTGTACAATTGACAAGGCAAATCATTAGAGCTCAGGAGCTCCTACTTACCCAGACAGCCACAGTTCTTAATGCTTACATCTGACATCCAAGTATATAGCATTAGAGACTGATCCTTTCTGCTGTACCTTTAACTCTGAAAAAATTCTATGATGGTAAACCAAACTTTACCTTTATCATTTAAGTGATAAATTTTATGATTAACTGAATGTATTAAAAAGAGTGTGGTTTACTAGAAAGTTCTTCACAGTTAATTTTGGTCCAAGATTTGTTTGCAGGATTATTGCTACATTTAGGTTTATTTCTCTTCCTCAAAGGGAAAAGGACTTTGGCTGAGCTTTATTCTCTCGATAGTCCAAAACCATTCATTGATAGCATTGCTCTGTGTTGTATATTGTCTTTCCAATCATAAAGCATTTTCTTTTGGATTAACTAATGTACTCTGATTATCTCATATAAATGGAGGTGGTTTCCCAAGTGGACTTTAGGTTTTTAGTGTTCCCTTACAAGCCTGAATTCTGCAACATACCCCAGCTGTGCTTGGTTTCATCTGAAAAGTACAATAGGCAAAAACATTCTCATCAAGAAATTGGCTTTTTTTTTTTTTTTTGCACGAGTGCACTGACCTTTAATATCACTGATGGTGAATCTTATAGAGCAGTACTTTTAGGTATGTTATACCATTTACTGACTATGAAAACACTTTTTCAGATGCTACAGAGATAATTTTGTAAAACTTTTAATACTTCTGTGTTTATTTTACTATGCATTATAAACTACATGAGCAGAAAATAAATCCTACAGTTTTATGGATTATATTTTTAAGACAAACTTTAAGATGGATATTGGCTTGAAGATAAAGCAAGGTAAATAAAAATTTTCATTAATATATGAGTACACAGATGTGCAAAAATCACAGGATTATATGGAAATGCCTGAATTTTGTGAGTGGAGAAAAGGACTTTAAGACACATGCTAGTAAGATTTATTACCTAAACTTAAGCACTGTGATTTTCAGTGGCAAGTTATATAGCCACCCTGCACCTCGCTTCCTCCCTCTCAGTTGCAGGCACAAATAACTCTTATGTCCTTCCTGGTTATGACAACAGACATGCACACATCTATACCTCCAATGGCAAATGTTCCAACTGGCCAGTATTTTAATAATGGCAATGACTTACTAGTGACCTGAACAGAGAAGGTAAGTATAGAGCCCAGATCTCTGAGCCGATCTGCTGACCTCTAGCAGGTGTCTCAGGTTTATCAAGAGGAGGCTTGAGCAAATGGATTTCAGAGAGTTCTCTGTGATTTATGAGCTTACAAACCAAGTCATGAGTGGGGAAGTAAGTTCTATTTATTAGCTCTCCAGAGTCAATAGTACAGAGTTGGAGTAAAAGCTGGCTACTAGGCCCAGCAAGGAAATAGCTCCCATCTACCAAGGAAGGCCAAAGTACACTAGTCACCTGTAGCCAGAAGCAGGGACGCCATCATATTTCTCACCAAATACTACTTTGCCAAGTAATTTTTCACTTCCAGTTGGAAATCTTTAAAAAAAGTCAAAATTAATGTTGAGAATTGATGTTATGAATAAAAAATTGTGCCAAATTAGCACTTCTGATTTAATTTTATGTGTAGCATGCTTGCCAAGCAACTTGGAACATTTGTGGGTTGTTAGAAAATAGTTAGAAATGGCACACAACTTCTTCCATCACCTTCTCTTTTCCTCCCCTTTCCCCCATAGTGTCTCCTCTGGGAGAGACACTGATACTGCATCTCTCTCTCTGTCTCTGTGTGTGTGTGTGTGTGTGTGTGTGTAGGGATGATAGGTGTCAGAGGGACATGGGATGATTGTAGGAAATTTTTAGACTTTTCTTCTAATTTGCATTCTTTTTTTTTTCCCACTGAGACGGAGTCTCACTATATTGCCCAAGCTGGTCTCGAACTCTGGGCCCAAGCGATCTGCCTGCCTCTGCCTCCCAAAGTGCCAAGATTCCAGGCATGAGCCACTGCACTTGGTCTCTAATCTGCATATCTTAAGAATTGCAGTACAAGGAATTCCTTAAATTCAGACACCTGTCCTTGAATTCACATTCCCTTGGAACAGAAAAGACGGGCAAAAACAAAAAACAAAAAACAAAAAACCTCACCTGTTTTCATAACCTGCTCTCTCCAAGAACTCGGAAGGACACATTGTACAGTGTCTCTCTCACATGGGTCACACTTTTTAAAAGATGCAATTAAATAAATAAAGTGTACTCTTTCCTTCATAACAACATGCACTTTAAGGCAAACTCATTTTAAAAAATCAAGAAATAAGATAACTTGCTTTTTGTTTACATTGAGCACTGCTCTAGGAGGGGTTCTGAGTTCTATCACAGGGCACCTAGCTTCTTTCCCTCTATTGTCTACAGTCTGACTCCAAATCAAGTGATTATCTTGAATAACGCCAAATGTCGGCTGAATTACATGTGCCTGCTCCACTAAAATGGGGCTTCAATTTTCTTAAACTGAACATAAAAATGCTTCTCCTATTTTCAAGCAAACTCCTTCATGCTGGTCTGGTTTACCATGCTATGTCTTATTCCATGTATGACACATTGTATATTCATATAACCGTACATTTTGAAAGAATGTGAGGAGACATCTGGTTCCTTCTCTTTTGCACAAGGGAAAGTGCGGTCCATAGGCAAGTTGCTTACCCAAACTGATGTAGAGAGTGACTGATAGGAATCTATCCTATCAGTTTTCACTTTAGGCCCAGATATTTTCGGTGTCACTCCTCTGTCTCAGGTAGTAGACATGGGGTCTGTTTTCAAGTGAAGACTCACTTGTGTTCTCTCTGGAAAGAATGTCTTGAATGGTGAGTGCTTTTTTCTTTTTTTCTTTTTTTTTTTTTGAGGCAGAGTCTCACTCTGTTGCCCAGGCTGGAGTGCAATGGTGTTATTCGGCTCACTGCAACCTACACCTCCCGGGTTCAAGAGAGTCTGCTGCCTCAGCCTCCTGAGTAGCTGGGATTACAGGCACGCACCACCATGCCCAGCTAATTTTTGTATTTTTAGTAGAGACTGGGTTTTACCATGTGGGCCAGGCTGGTCTTGAACTCCTGACCTCAAGTGATCCACCCGTCTCTGCTTCCCAAAGTGCTGGGATCACAGGCATGAGCCACCGTACCCATCTGGTGAGTGCATTTTTGCACACTTGGCTTCAAAGCTGCTCTTGAATTTTTAATGTATTTTCTTGTCCATCAACAAAATATTCAGACTCCTATTCTGCTTGAGTGCCCTGGAGTCTAACTGCCTTCAGCACTGCCAGTGTGAGTTTTATTCTTTCTTAATAAGCCACAGTGGAGTATAGAGCTGAAAGCTGGCTGCCTAGAATATGCAGCAGAATATGAAAAAGGCAGGAGCTGTCCACAGACTGGAAGATAATGCAAATATCAGACTCTTGTCAGGGCAGAGAACAAACAAGTGAAATATCCAGAGGCCACACTCCAGGAGCCAAGTGAGTCACCCATTTATTCATTTTTTCACACAACAAGTATGACTGAGTGCCCACCATATCAATGCATTCTGCTAGATGCTATGGAAAACACAGAAGCAAAGAGCTCATGCATTCTTTTCCCAAAAATTGAATTAGAAAGCCACACCTAAAAAAATTCTAAAAGAGGGGGTCTCCAAAACAAAAAAAGTTTATGTTAATGACCAAATAATGAGCAGCACAGAAAAAAAAAATGTTGTAAAATTTCCACAATGAAGAGAAAGAGTTTATTAAGACTTTGGGGATTATGAACTGCAATACAAGTTAACATTTCTCATTCACTTATTATGTGCCAAGCACTGTGCTGAGTGTTTTACGTCCATTAGCTTATTTAAATTCCTGGAGTAGGCTAAACCTTAGTAAACTTTTGGGGTTTGTTTCTATGTTTGCTTTCTTTTTTGAAACAGGGTCTTGCCCTTTTGCCCAGGCTGGAGTACAATGGCACTATCATGGCTCATGGAGCCTCCTCGATCTCCCAGGCTCAAGCCATCCTCCCACCTGAGCTCCTGGAATAGCTGAGACAGGCGTACACCACTACTAATTTTTCTGCTTTTTGTAGAGACGGGGTTTTGCAATGTTGCCTAGGCTGGTCTTGAACTCCTGGGCTCAAGTGATCCTCCTACATCAGCCTCCCAAAATTCTGGGATTACAGATATGAGCCACTGCGCCCAACCCCTTGGTAAGTTTTAAGTAACTAGATCAAACTCATACAGCTATGAAGTACTGAAGCCATAAGTCAATTTTACAGGTTTTCATTAAACAGCCAAGCATTCACCAAGGAAGTCCGTATTGAGGGTATGGAAATGAAACAAAGATTATTTGCAGTTTGAGTAGGTGAGTATGAAAAAGAAGGACAAATCACTGGAGGGAGTAAGGGGAAGGAGCAGAGTACTCTATGGTTTAGAAATTTGTCATGTATTTGGCCATTATATCTACTGAGATTATTAATTGGCAGGCTGGTAGTGTGACATAGGAAGACTGAACAGTGGTTGTTTGGGATACTGTGTCCTGGAACCGGAGAAATAGATTACATCCCTTACTGGGACAGATGACTTATGGAGCTACTCTCCATCTGCCCCTTCAACTAAAATGAAAGAAAGGGAAACCTCTTGAACCATCCTCTCATTTGTTTTTTATCTCATAATTTCTTCTACCCAAGGTTCTGGGTAACATCACTAATCAAACCTTCCCACCTCAGGAAAATCAGCCTGGAGAGAAGAAAAAAACAAAGATGGCCGGGTGCAGTGGCTCAGGTGTGTAATCCCAGCACTTTGGGAGGCCGAGGCGGGTGGGTCACCTGACATCAGAAGACAGAGATGAGATGTCTGTCTGAAACTGGAGAAAATATCATCTTACATTTAAATAGTGCTGTATGATTTTCTATTGACTTTTGGTAAATTTTATTTTTGTATTTGATCTGGTAATCTATCCTCCTCTTCTTAGATGGGGGATCTTGGAAAAGACAGTCAAAGATTTTGCCAAGGCAAACTTAGTGATAGATCTAAGCTGCACTGCAGGTCTTCCAGATTCTACCTGATTGACCTAGAAGGTATTCATCCTTGTTATTTTATTCCCATTTATTTAATACATTCTTGGGTATCTCTTATTGAAGGAAAATTAAATTTTCATCATAACTGCTGCTTTCATTCTTTATAATCAAAATGTTTATTTGTTAAATATATCTATCCTCTTACATTAGAAGTTTCTTGAGTATTGGGATCATGTCTTAACCATCTTAGTATTTTTCACAGCCTCAAACACAAACCAAGGCCCTATTCAACAATGTTCTGATTTATGTGTTGAAGGAATAAATATACATATGCCACTGGTGCTGAGTGGTAGCATCATGGTGGTGAAGAACCTTAGGTTAAGAGGTAAACAGACCAGGATGGGTGCAGTGGCTCATGCCTGTAATCCCAGCAGTTTGGGAGGCTAGGGCTGCCAGATCACTTGAGGTCAGGAGATCAAGACCAGCCTGGCCAACAGGGTGGAACCCCATGTCTTCTAAAAATACAAAAATTGGCTGGGTGTGGTGGTATGTGCCTATTGTTAGAGCTACTCAAGAGGCTGAGGCAGGAGAATCACATGAACCCAGGAGCGAAGGCTGCGGTGAGCCAAGATCGCGCCATTGTACTCCAGTCTGGGAGCCAGAGCGAGTGTCTATATCAAAAAAAAAAAAAACAAGTGGAGTGGGGGTGGTGCGGTATACAGACCTGTCTCTATTATTTACCATCTCCAGGACTTGGGGCAAATTGCTTCATCTTTCTAATTTTTGTATTTGTTTTTTAATTTATAAAATTAATTAAGATAGAACTTATAAGCTTCTCTGAAACTTGAACTGGATTAATACATGTGACAGGCTTAGCACCATTTGTGGCATTGGTAGGTTTCTGATTAATCGTCACTGTTATTCTGCAACCCTACTCAGGTTTGGGAACCTAAGAATCAAAAGGTCTTGCATTGCCACAGTGGGTTACTAACAAGTTCGAATATGTGATGTTTCCATTTGGTCAAAAACCCATTCCTCTGGAAAATGACCATTTACGCTCAGTAAAATGACTACAAAGGCAAATGTTAACTTACAAAGAAGTGCATTGTGTTCTTTGAAGACAGCCTTGAATTTTCTGTGTGTGTGGGAGACAATTTAGTGATTGGTTCTCTTGTCATTAATGCAAGAGAGATGGTTCCTGTGACTTTCTGTCCTTTTCACCCTGGTAGTTCAGCTGTGAGGGAATGGTAGCCTGTGGTGGTGATACTGCATTGATGATGCCCGCCAGCTTCTTTCCCTGTAGCTCCAAGTGTCTGTTTTGTGTTTGGATCAGTGGGTAGAAGGTCTCACTGCTCTTCAGTATGACATACACATTGCCAGTAATTACTTCCTTAAAATGGAAAGGGAATTAAAATAAAAGCCTGAATGTAGAAGGAGGTGGCAGGTTTTTGGAAAAGTGTATTGGCAATTTGAAGCGTGAATAATTAATTTTGTCTTGAGATTAAGTTCAGCCTATGTTTATAATCTATTGAAAAAATAAAAAAACACCTCTAATGGGTTCTAAATAAATTCAGTATCAATTTAAACTATTAGAGGAAGTTAAATCAAAATAATTAGGATATTAAAATACTTTGTGCATTTCCAATCACTGCCTTATTGAGGCTCTGGATCTTTTCCAAGGAACAATAATAGCATGAATATATTAGGATGTTTGCTCGCCTTACAATGTGACTGTTTGCTCATGTAAAGATGATTGAGAACTTGCAGGAGACAGAAAGCCAGATTGTTGTGTTGACATATTCAAGGGATTGGGTGCTATATAAATGATGAATTATGTTGTACATATAGATTAAAAACAACATAGTGACAGTTCACTGTTAAAATAGTTGAATTTGACTATTCCTTATTTACAGTAATTGCTAATTTCATACTACAGTAAGGAAGGCATTACTTTTGTGACATCTTCAATTACTACAGAATGGGTTGGTAAATCTAAATAAGATTCACGTGAATTCCAATAGAACTCAGTGATTGGTCATTTGGTCACTTTGCTTATGGCTGTCAATACTCATTGTAATGTAAATTGAGATAAAGAGCTTCTTCCCCCATATGTTATTTATTAGGATTCTTCTCCCTTCCTTCTGCCCTTAATGCTTGCTTGGAGCCTACCAAGTGTAAAAATTTGAACAAATATAAAGGATTTTGAGACAAGTTTTTCCCCTTTTCTGAGGTAACAGCTCATTTTCTTTTAAATAATTTTGGTAAACTTACATAGTGGCTGCCATAGTGGAGTGATCGTGAACATTTAAGAGCTTATACATTCTCTGGATTTAATTCTAGGGCTTAAATAATTGGTTTCTAAGAGATTTCTCTGCAATATTTTAATTTTTTGTTTCTTTTCTTTCTAAGCAATATCCAGTTTATATTTAATATCTCTTAAAAATATTTTAAATTAATATAGCACTAACATAATTTATAACTGCCTATCAAAAGGAACTGACAATTATTATGGCAATTTATGGCTTTTCTATTTTTTTTCTGGAGAAAGAAAGAGAGAAGACAGAATTTCAGGGCATCCAGAGTAAATTTATTCTGAAACTAAAGTATTGCATTAAATTTTTTGCTTCCCGGAGAATCAGGAAAGATAATCAGGATTTACAAAAATGGATCCTCCATCCCCAAAAGACATCATAAAGTATAATTTCTAGCAATATTATAAATGATTCAGCAAAACAATAGTATTTTGTGTTCCGAAGAGCTCAATAAAAATATAAACAAAAATTAACAAGCAACTGCAAAATAATTCTTAGAAGAATTATGAAAATGTTTGTTATGTGTCTTAATGAGAATAAATAATGGGTACTTAATTCACTATTTATATACATACAGTGAGTTTTCCCTTGCTTGAAATATACTTACCAGTTTGTATGTTAAAGGAACTGCACTGTTTCTCTGCCTCATTAGAAAGGGGTTGTTAAGCTTTCAAACAATAAGTTTTTATATATTCTAAAAGAGCTGAGCATCAATAGCTGGAAAATTGTATCTTTCAAGGCTTTTGTCTCACTTCAGAAGCTGTGAATAGAGCTGGCTGTAGTATAGATGAGGGCAATATCTTTTTTTCTGAATTATGTTTTCATAATATTTCTAATAGATAAGCAAAGTCTGCATTTGTTTCAGGACTGTGTTTGCTCACCTCTGTCATTTTCTTTCTTAGGGGTCTGTCTATACTGAATTCCTCATATGTAAAATGGAGCTGAAATCACCCCCTTTCAGTTTTCCCCTATATGTGGATATGCATTGTGTAAGAGAAGCCAGAAAGGTTGACAAGGAGGTCAGCCAACATGATGGAAAAACTTTGGGTGTGGAGCCAGATAGTACTGGGTTTTCTTGCTGACACCAGCACTGACTTTGGGCAAGTATGTGGGAGTTCAGGCAGGCTAGTGGGAAACATTTTAAAGATAGTTATAAGAAATAGTCACAAACCTTCTTGGAAGGCCAGGGGTGTTGTATAAGCTTCAGTAATAGATCTAGCTGAAGGCAGCCTAATCTTTACCTTGAGTAAATAGCTTAAAGTAGGTACAAAGGAATGTAAGGGAGTTTATCTAAATAGCTTGTTTACTTGTGTGATCCTAAAACTAAACTTTGATCTTTTGTTAATTACCCTTTAGTGGTGTTAACTCAAAGCCTTTGTCATTTAATGTGTGCTGAATAAATGCTGGCAGGGCCAGCTATTCTGGGCAGTGGCTGCTACGACTCTTTATTATTATTATTATTATTATTATTATACTTTAAGTTCTAGGGTACATGTGCACAATGTGCAGGTTTGTTACATATGTATACATGTGCCATGTTGGTGTGCTGCACCCATTAACTCATCATTTACATTAGGTATTTCTCCTAATGCTATTCCTCCCCCCTCCCCCAACCCCATGACAGACCCCAGTGTGGATGTGTGATGTTCCCCTTACTGTGCCAAAGTGTTCTCATGGTTTAATTCCCACCTATGAGTGAGAACATGTGGTGTTTGGTATTTTGTCCTTGCACTAGTTTGCTGAGAATGATGGTTTCCAGCTTCATCCATGTCTGTACAAAGGACATGTGCTACAACTCTTTCGGTCAGCAGCCTAGCCCCCTAGCCCACTCTTTCATTGAATATCAGTGTCTGAGTACGTTATTCAACCATTGTACAGCTGGGGTCTGCAGGACAGACCCTGGCACAAGTAGCTATATTTCACTGAACCTCTGTTTCCTCACTTGTAAAATACCAAAAGTGACAATACCTACTTGGAAATTTCTCATTAAGTACTAGAAATAATTTATATAAAGTGCTTATTATAGCACCTGGTAAATACTGTTTACTCAATAAACATTGGCTGATAGTAACAGAGGTGGTCAAGATCATAGTCATTGCAATAGTGACTTTACCATTTAGGTTAGGTATTCTTTTGTTATAGGTGAGCCTTATCGTATACTCACGAATTAATATTTTTTAATTTTAGAGCCTTCTACATTCAGTAGAATGTTTCTAAGAGATTTCTCTGCAATATTTTAATTTTTTCATTTTTTTCTAAGCAATATCCAGTTTATCTATATTTAATATATCTTGAAAAAATATTTTTAATTAATATAGCACTAACATAATTTGTAATTTTCAGTAGAAGACTCGTCCACCTACCATATAGGTTAGGTATGCTTTTGTTATAGGTGAGTCTTATCATATACTCATGAATTATTATTTGTTTAATTTAATTTATTTTTTTTTGAATTTCTACATTTAATTTCTACATTCAGTAGGAGACTCATCCACCTAGACAGCTTGGATGAATGTGTTAGATAAGCTGTGATGTGAGGAACAGCATGTGGCATTTGGGCTCTGGATTAGGGAGGCAGCAGGCAGCTGTGGATCCCAGAACACCAGAGAACACATGTCCTGTCTAAACGAGGCAGGCATCATTTCCTTGCTTCCAGCAACTTTTTTTTCTTTTGAGAAACAAAGACCTCTGTTTTATCCATTTTTTTCCCTAAGAGAATCTAGAAAATCTGGATTTTATGTAAAATATCCCTCTGTAAATATTGACAACAAATTCAAAAGTATTGTGTATGCCAACAGTGTTAGGCTGAACACAACATAATTGTAGAATAGATTCAGCCTGTGGATGTCCGTTTGAAATCTCTCATCTATCTAACAGAGAGCAATACAGTTACTATTTATTTGCACAACATACACTCTTGCTAGTAGGTACTTTTAAAGCACTTTACATATATTTATATTACATGTGCTTATATTTAAGCATCCCAATGCCCCTAGAAGATTGGTAATAATAATCAGTATTATTATAATCAAGTCCATTTTACAGATGAAGAAACTGAGGGAAAGGGAAGTTAAGTAACTTGCCCAGCCTGTTATTTAGCAGTGGAATTGAGATTTGAACCTAGGTAATCTGATTGCAAAGTGTTTGCATTTAATCCTAGAGTTTATATTCTTTGAAGTGAGTTGGTCGAAAAAAAAAAAGAAAAGATAATCCTAAGGTATATATACTCAAGTCATGGATTCTTCTTATTTGCAAGAACTATTGTTAAATGAGATCTTGAAGGAGAAAATTCTATAGGACCTAAATTTCATTTCAGGTACATACCATTCAATAGCATTTATTGAATTTGTTCAAAATGCCAAATTCTCAACAAGGAGCAGTAATGAGGATAAAGACAGAAGTCATGGACCTTGTCTTCAAGCATTTTTCAAGTAGTAAGAGAGAAAATGAATAACTAACATAGCATCACACAATATATAAAAGGTTTCCATAGGATATTTCTAAGGCTTTTGATAGAAGAGGGGGGATTGTGATTAGCTTGATAATGGATGACTTCACAAACATGGTGGCATTTCAACTAACTCCTAAAAAATAGGATATATTTCAATAGACAGAGATGGAGGTAGTGAAGAGTCAGTATTAGCAAATATTTTGTGGCACGAGAGACAATACTTTAGCAAATACAGGCAATAGCCTTGTTATTCTACAATTAGGATTTGTGGAGGAATAGAGAGAAAAGAAGATAGAAAGGTATCCGAGGCCTTAAATGTGCCTGTGAGTGTGTTCTCTGGGTCTCCCTGTTATAATTATATGAGTCCATTCCTTAATCATCATTTCTCTTTCTCTTACACACACATATGCACAATTGGCATTCTCATAAAAACAATAAGACCAAACTAGTATGAAGTTTTCAGAAGGACCCAAATGTCTCTAGCAATTGAGCAGAGTCCATTTTTGAAATGTTTACTATTGTTGCCCCTACAACAGAATTGTAAACAAAGAAAGAGCTATAAAAATTATCCTTGTTTCATTTATAAAATAAAAATCATAGGAGATAGAGATATTTCAGAATGAGACCATAGAAAGGAAGATAAATTTTAGCCAAAAGGAAGGGGTTATGGATGACCACAAGTGTCAACTGAGAATTACTGGACTGCTACCAAGACTGAATTATGATTCTTTCTCCCCTGCAAGACTAACACTAGCTCTCTGTGATCTATTGCATGCACAATACTCTTAGATAGACCTAGTGATTTCAGAACTTCCTATAAGTGTTAGCTTCCACAATAAAATGCTAATACTTAATGATTACTACTAAGTAGAGGTAGGTCATTCTTTTCCTTTTACTTATTTTTAAAATTATTATTTTAAAAATATAAATGAACCTGCAGGTTGAACTGATGTGAAGCTATTATGACACAATACACAATACTTGCTAGAAATAAACTAAGACTGTGAGGGAAGGTTTTTCTTATATTTTGGCCCTTAAACCTGCCTGCTAAATCATCTCTTCAAGTAAACACATTTTACGTATATAGAATGTTCAGCACACTGCATGGCGTGGAAAACTGCTCTATGCATTTGGCTATGAAAGCAATATTACTTGTTCTTATTATTTCTATCATCATCAGTGGCAGATCTCTTCCCAGGTTGCACTGGAAAACTCATACCTTCCATTTATCTTGGTCATTAACTGCTCCGAAGATGGCACTGGATTCATGAAGTCTGACAAGGCAGAGTTTGGACAACAACCTGTGGAAGGCCATTGAATTTCAGCAGCCATCACTGTGAATCTATTTACTTGCTACCAAAGCCTTTAATTTACTGTGTTAAATCACAACTGTAAAAATTGTCAACTCAAGTATTTCCCATTAACTATAAAGCATTAAAATACAAATTACATTTTTAAAACACACATTTATTATTCTTTCTTTTCTTTCTACTTTATTTTCCCCCAGGGGTTGGGAAGAGTGGTTCAAGAGGGGCCTGCCTTTGAAGTTATTTTAAGCTTTATTCTATCTAGTCCTTTCCTGGACTCATTTAATATACTTGATTTTTAAGTCATAATTATATTCTCCAGATACCAATTCATGACATCCTTTTAATCGTTCATTAAAATCTAATTTTTGCCTTCTAATGTTGGCTTTTTAGCTAATGAAATCTGCAGTAATTATAAATATCCATCTTGCAAAACCTTCAAATTATTGGCATTTATATATAAAGTCAGGCAGTGAGAGAATGATATTAACATTGAAGTTATCTCTTTCCTTTTCATTTCAATGAAGTTAAGGTAGTACATATATAGTTATGTATATTTAAATAAGAGAATCTCATTTAGCTTCTTTCAATATTTTTACACTGTCATTAGAACTCTTTTGAATGGCACCCAAGGGATATCACATCTAATTTAAACTTCAAGGCAAAAAAGACATCAGGAAACTTCAGATTTATTATTCAGCCTGATGATCTGAAAAGACTGTAAAAAAGTTTGTGTAATATTGGGCTCTGATCTACTGAAGGTGTCCTGTAGTTTTCTGAATTACCAAGTGAAATTTTATCAAAAAGACAAATCATTTATGAAAAGTTAGAATACTTCCCTGGCTCACGAGTTTAAACCATGCATAAGCAAAACAATAAGCTCTAAATTCCCTTCTTGGCACTAACAATGTGAGGGCAGCCGGGCGCGGTGGCTCATGCCTGTAATCCCAGCACATTGGGAGGCCGAGGTAGGCAGATCACGAGGTCAGGAGATCGAGACCATCCTGGCTAACACGGTGAAACCCCGTCTCTACTAAAAATACAAAAAATTAGCCGGGCGCGGTGGCAGGCGCCTGTAGTCCCAGCTACTCGGGAGGCTGAGGCAGGATAATGGTGTGAACCCGGGAGGCGGAGCTTGCAGTGAGCCGAGATCGCACCGCTGCACTCCAGCATGGGTGACAGAGTGAGACTCTGTCTAAAAAAAAAAAAAAAAAATGCGAGAGCTAGGCTATGCATCTGAATGCATCTGATATGAAAGGAGTAAACCTGAAGAAAGCTCAGTACTAATCAATATCCAGCTTGTATAGTCCAAGAATAAAGATCAGATCATGAATGAGAAAGTTCCACAAAATATGAGTTCCACCGAAGTTAGCTGTTGGAGGGGAGAATGCACAGATGGTGTAATAAAGAGAGGACACACTTTACCCAAAGATACAGAGTTAGAAATTGGCAAAGCCATGTTTCGAATCTAGGTCTATATGACCCCAGATTTATAAGATGTACATGAGTCTCCATTCCATTATCTGCAAAATAAGAATAATAACACCTGCTTAAATAGGTCTGATTCTAAGGTTAGATAAGACATTACCCATGATTCACTGAATACTTTTTATATGATAGTTTACCGTTTTCATTTAATAGCAAGTGTGCCCTGTGGACTAGAATGAGAAATTAGCTGCCATTCTGAAGCCTATTGCCCACTAGAATCATATATGAAGAAAAGCCCATTGTTCACAAGCAGATGGCCCTCAGTTTCTTTCCCTTGATCTGGTGTCTTAGACTCATGCAAATATATCTTTATATATCTTCCTTAGCCATATACACTCATGCAAATATATCTTAGACTCATGCAAATATGTCTTTATATATCTTTGTTAGAGATAATTGAATGGGAAATACAAACCTCTAAGCCACTGCACTGACTTTCTGCTTTGGGAGGGCAGCTGAGCTGACACTGATAGCAAAGACCCAGTACTATGAACATTAATTTTGCTGAAAATAATTTGTATTCTTCTAGCATAAAATTGAAAAAGACTTAACTAGGTTAATGTACTTCCTCTTATTTCCACACCAAACTTAATTTCAAACACCTTTTCTAAATCTGATAGTTTTAGAAACAATATTTAATAAAGGATTCTATCAGCTAAAGTCTTTTATTCCAACATCAAGAAGCATCCAGTCTTTGTGAAATGAGTAAATTCTTAAAATTATTTGGCTTATTTCTTTCCATTTTAGCTTTAATAATAAACAAATTATTTTCTTAGGGATTTCTTTTTCTTTTTTTTTTTTTGAGACAGAGTCTCACTCTGTTGCCCAGGCTGGAGTGCAGTGGCCGGATCTCAGCTCACTGCAAGCTCCGTCTCCCAGATTTACGCCATTCTCCTGCCTCAGCCTCCCTAGTAGTTGGGACTACAGGCACCCGCCACCTTGCCTGACTAGTTTTTTGCATTTTTTATTAGAGAGGGGATTTCACCATGTTAGCCAGGATGGTCTCAATCTCCTGACCTCGTGATCCGCCCGTCTCGGCCTCCCAAAGTGCTGGGATTACAGGCTTGAGCCACTGCGCCTGGCCTTTCTTAGGGATTTCTATAAAATTTATTATTTTCATATTAAGTCAGAATCCATGGTTATAGAACCATTAACCCATGAGATTCATGAAGTTTGGTGTTACCTATTCATTATTTAAGTGGGACCCGGAGCAAGTACTGTATTTATTCATATATTTATTCATTAACTTAGCATGTGTTTAGTATTTATTAATATGCTCCCAGACATTTGCAGGATAAAAATATTTTTAATATTTTTGTTTTTATTGCCCTCTAAGACCTTAGAGATGATTCAGAAAGACATGATTAATGAGTAAAACTAAGTTACTAGAGAATAAAAATACATAAGTGTAAAATGTACAATGTATTAATAAAAATGATACTTATCACTTAAATGATAGCTATGTACCAAGCACTGCATATTTATTATCACATGTAAAAGTCACACATGATCTTCACTGAAGTCAACAAGATATATCCAATTCATCTCCTTCTAAAGGGAAGAAATAGAAATAGTGAATGATTATGTGGCTTCTGGATGCCACTTTTGCAAAGTTAGTGAGAGAAGTAAGACTGGGACCAAAGTGGGTCCCAATTCTGTCCACTCTTTGAGACAGTCTTCTTCACATAAAGTCGAAGTCAAAGCCCAGCGGAAGAAAGCACGGAGTGAGATTAGACGGGAAGAGGTCCATAGAGATGAATATTCTCTCTTTATACCAATAGACATCTGTTTAGGTTGTGCGCTTTTATAATGCTATAATCCTTTCAAAAACAAGTTGTTTACTAATTAGTTTGTACTGATACAGAAATGATACATTTTTCATAAATATTAAAGTCTTTGGAGGCCTATGGATTAGAAATATGGATTTGTTTGCTGAGTGAAGTGAGAATACATCTGCAATTGGGAGATGCACAGGCTGAAAGGCCACTGAAATCATAAGGTTTAACCTTCGGTTTTGTAATCAAGGAATGGAAATTCCGCAATGTGTTCAGTTCTGTGTACACATTTAAGAAAAAGCTGAAAAACTGAAATGTGCTGAATACTTATACAACATCTGAAAATGATAAAGACAATGTACAGTGCATTCTCAAGTATGAGATAAAAACTATAAGAGTTATAAATGTATTTCCATACTGGTCTGTACACACTCAGGTTTTTGCTTATCTCCTCACATCGTAATTATTTACGTGTTGACCTTTTCTTCTGAAATATAAGAATTTAAAAACTCAGACCCATGTCATACTAATATTTGCATATCTGACAGCTAGTGACTTTGTATCTTGCACATAGTAAGTTAATAGTGAGTGAATGAATAAGAGATCAATAAAAGATCAGTAGTTCGAAAAGAGTTCACACAGGACCTGTCCTAGTCCATTTCGTGTTGCTATAACAGAGTAAGTCAGACTGGGTAATGTATAAAGAAAAAGGATTAGTTTCACAGTTCTGAGGGTTGGGACGTCCAATATCGGTGTACAGGTGTCTGGTGAGGGCCTTCTTGGTGCGTCATCCCACGGTGGAAGGCAGAAAGGCAAAACAGAATGAGAAAGCAAGAGATCAAACTTGTAGCCTCAAGCCCTTTTATCATTGGTAGTAATCTATTTATGAGGGTGAACCCCTCAAGACCTGAATCCTCCCATTAGAGTTACATTGAGGATTATGTTTCTGACTTGCTTTTCTGAGTAATTCAAGCCATAGCATTCTTTCCCTGACACCCAAAATGTATGTTCTTCTCACATGCAAAATACGTTCATTCCATCCCAATAGCCCCAAAGTCTTAACTCATTTCAGTGCCCACTCAAAAGTCCAAAGTCTCATATAAGTCAGATATGGAGAAGCCTCAAGGCAGGATTCATCCTGAGACAAATTTTCTTCATCTGTGAGCCTGTGAAATCAAAACAAGTTGTGTGCTTCCAAAATACAATGGCAGGACAGTCATAGGATAGATATTCCCATTCTAAAAGTGATAAATAGGTAAGAAGAAAGGGATAACTGATCCCAAGTAAGTCCACAACCCAACAAGAAAAATAGGCTTTGCTGCCATGGCTCTACTAGGCATTACATTAGTGGGGAATTTCTGTAGCAGCTCTGCCACTCATTTCTGCTCAGCATTACCCAAGTAGGAGATCTTTGCAGTGGCTCTGCTTCTGTGACAAGTCTTTGCCTGGGCCCCCAGGTTGGCGGTGACATCTTTTGGGCAGTGGCTCTGCCCCTGTGACAAATTTTTGCCTGGGGCCCCTAGGCTGTCAGTGACTTTTGAAATCCAGATGGAGGCAGCTGTGACCCCACAGGTTGTACATTCAGTACATCTGCAGAGTGAGCACCATGTGGATGCTGCTGTGGTTTAAGTATTTGCTTCTAGAGTAGTTGCACAAGCCATATCTAGGCCCATTGAGCCAAGGCTGGGGTGGCTGAAAAGCACTGCGCTGGAATGCAGGGAATAGAGACGAGAAGGTGCAGGGGCAGCAAATGCTGAGGTTCTGCTGGCACCTCTCTGGAAGCCTTACCTTCAAGATTCTGGCTTGCCTCAAAAATCTCTGAAGGGTTATCAGGGTTATTCTCTTGTTTTCTTGATGAATGGAATCTAGCTTTCTTCTATCCATACTAATCTCCTTAGCAAACTTGTTTGACCATACTCATGGTTTGTTCTCCTAAACACATCATTTTATTCTTTACATAACTAGGCTGCAAATTTTCCAAATCTTTCACCTCTGCTTCCCTTATAAATTCTATCTTTAAGGCATTTCTATTTTCTCTCATTTTTCTGTAAACAGTCAAAGAAGCCATGCAGTATCTTGGATGCTTTGTCGCTTAGATATTTCTTCTAGTTCATCACTGTTGAGTTCTGCATTTCACAAAGCCCTTGGATGTGGACACAATTCCTCCAAGTTCTTTGCAACTGTATAACAAGGATGGCCTTTATTCCAGTTTCCAGTATCTTATTTCTCATTTCTGAGACCTCATCAGAATGGCCTTACTTTCTATATTTCTACCAATATTCTGAATCCCAATCACTTAAGTAATCTTTAAGAAATTTCAGAGTTTCTACAACTCATCTCTTCTGAACTCTCACCAGAATAGCCCTTACAGTTCCATCCATGACAGTGTAGGCTTCTTATAACCTGCTTCTCCAAATTACCCATTGTCGAGTTCCAAAGCTGCTTCCACATTTTCAGGTGTTTATGATAGCAACCGTCCCATTCCTGGTACCAGATTTCTGTCTTTGTTTTGTGTTGCTATAAGAGAATTTCAAAGATGTGGTAACTTATAAAGAAAATTGTCACAGTTCTGGAGGCTGGAATGTCTAATATCAAGGTACCAGCAAATGGCAAGGGCCTTCTTCTCGCTTCATCTCATGGCAGAAAGGCAAGAGAGTGAGAGAGCAACAGATCGAACTCACAGCACCACGACCTTTGATAATTGTCAGTAATCTATTCATGAGGGTGGAGTCTTCATGACCTGATCCCTCCCATTAGACAGCATCTTCCAACACTGTTGCAATGGGGACTAAGTTTTCAACACATGCTTTTGAGGGGACATATTCAAACCATAACAGGGCCTGAGTCCAGATATCGAAGACTGAGTGGAATTAGAAAGGGAAGAAGGGAGCAAAGAATATTTGCAGCATGGAGAATTTGATGGCATAAATCATAGAGGTGGAAATGATGGTTGAATGTTGATGGATTGGGAAACCATGAGTATTTCCAGCAGAAACAGGATAAAGATGAGGGAAAGAGAACAATAGGGAATGAGCTTCAGTAGGCCATAGATAATGAAAACTCTTGAAAATCAGGATAAGAAATGGAAATCCACAGGTCTTACAGTAAGAAGGAAGAGCTTTGGGAAGAGGAGTCAGAAGTGAGATGTGAGAATGATGACTAAATATGTAGGTTGAACAGAGAGATACAGAATGAACGGGAAGACCACCTGGACAGATCCCATGTGACCAATGTCAGCAATAGAGCAGTCACCTAATAACTTCCAGTAATCTGATTCTATTATTCATGGCTCATCTTACAGAGGTTGGGGAAAGTAGATATTTGCAGCTCTACTGCATTCTCAAAACTGGAGGATTCATTCAGTCGTTTATTCAATACGCGTTTCTTGAATATCTATCATGTGTCAGGGAATATGCAATTTGTTGAGATTCAAATGTTCAGAAACTGATTAAGGATCTGGAGCTGACTCTGTCACAGAATGTTCAACTCAAATCTCTAATCAATTTGTACTCAAAATTTTTGAATAAAGGACACTTTCTTTTGTAATGTCTTATAATCAATTTTGCCTTTAATACCATGGCATCAAGCTTTTCTCAGTTGTATTATACTGTCATGGTACAACAGTTAGGATACCATCTGATGGCACTGTAGACATGAATATTAGGTAAAGCAATAATAAATGGAGGCAGTATCACTCTAGAACATTCAATTTTCTGAAAAAATGATAAAACTTCAGTTATAATAGTGTACTAAATACTGTCAAAATGGGGCTGAATTGTGCTAAAATATGCATCATTTTGCTACTGATGTTGATTTCACTCTGTTAATGATGTGAAACTGTATCCCATAGGTCAATATTAATCACTGTGTTGGTTGTTTCTGAAGGAGGTAAACTGCTATAGTATTTTTTAAAGAAATTTCAGGAAACAGAAAGTAAGCCAAGAGTTATTAGCACTCAACTAAGAGAAGAGCAAATATATCTGATGCTGTCTAGATATTTTGCTGGCCTGATGTTTCCTTATTTCTAGGAATATCATTGCCCAGATTTGCAAATATACAAGTGACAGGAAAAGTTGACTTGTAGGAATTAGGAGAAAATGGCTTATTTAATAAAGAAGTCATAAGACATCCCTATGTATCCATATGTATGGTATACATTCATAAGTATGGTATACTAATGTGATCTTATAAAATTAACAAGACTTGTTCGGGGGTAAGCTGAGATCGCAATAGCAGTAATAACATAATTTTGTTATGGTTATAGTTGTTTGTTGTGCTCACCTGCAAGAACTCCGCTTTCCTCTAATTCTTCCTTATTTTGATGAGGTCACACATGAATTATATTTGCCTTAATTTGTGCCTTTTCTATTTTTTCTATACTGTATGTATCACTTATACTATCAGACTAAAAAGTTACAAAAATGTAGCTCAATCCAAATAGTTATTGAAGTCTCCAAGGGGCATCTTATATGCTCATGAACTTTTTTTTTCTCTTTATGAAGTATATTTTTTATTTTATGTATTTACTTTTTATCATTTTTGTCATTTTTCTGTGGTTTATTGGGGCACAGGTGGTATTTGGTTACAGGAGTATGTTCTTTAGTGGTGATTTGTGAGATCCTGGTGCACCCGTCATCCAATATGTGGGAGCTAAGCTGTGAGGATGCAAAGGCATAAGAATGACACATGCTCACGAACTCTTGCTTGTTTTTATTTGTTTTTCTCCTCTGCTGTTGTAGTGTCTTCTGCTGAGACCATCAAAGACTTCTTGATATGCTATGCCATTTCCTTCTTTCTCTGGTCTAGCTCTTTGCTCACACTAACTTACATATTTCACATTTTCCACTACATGATGCCAAGAAAGATGATATTTCACTCCCCTACTTTTGATTTATTCTATTACCTAGGTTGCATAATAGAACTACCTTATTTCCTCAATGCTTTAAAAAAGTTCTGTAAAGGCAGCTCTTTTATTTTTACTGATTTTATTTAAAAAAAAAATCTAACTAATGGACTTAACTGTCAGACCTAAATTTATAAACATGGGATGATATAGCTGTGGGTGATGAATACTCTTCTCCACTCATGATTGACTTTCCTCTTCATTTTTCTATTGTCTGTGTACCGACTTAGTGTTCCTCATCTTCCTTTTCTCTTGAGATGAGTTATTTCTCAGAAGGCCACCAGATTGTATAAATAGGCTTATGGAGGACCTGAATCACCTGTCTTCAGATGTATCTGAAATAATGGAAGAACATAGTTTAGCTTTCCAACTTGGGAGCATCCACTTTACTATGTAGATGCATCATTATTAGTGCATGTATTTTACATTCAACTTATTTTTCCATTGTGTACAAATGTTTACATGTAGAGTAAATTTCAATTGTAATATTATCACAGAGGGCCTGAATGGTGTTCTTTTCATATATTGTTATTATTTGAGCTGGAGTTTCACTGTTGTTGCCCAGGCTGGAGTGCAATGGCATGAGCTCAGCTCATTGCAACCTCTGCCTCCTGGGTTCAAGTGATTCTCCTACCTCAGCCTCCCAAGTAGCTGGGATTACAGATGCGCACCACCATGCCCAGCTAATTTTTGTATTTTTAGTAGAGATGGGGTTTTGCCGTATTGGTCATGCTAATCGCCACCTCCTGACCTCAGGTGATCCACCCGTCTTGGCCTCCCAGAACGCTGGCAGTACAGGTGTGAGTCACCGTGCCCAGCCGCGTTTTTTTTCATATAACATTATGCACTTAATGGTTAATTATAGTGATCATAATGGGAATCAAATTTGGATTATTGTTACTTTCCATTTTAATACTTTAATAATTTAAATATTTAATGGTGACTATTGATTTGGGTCTAATTATCTTGGTATACATCTGCGTTGAGGATAGGGCAGTTAATATCTTCTTATCCAAACAGCAAATGGGGAGAAAACAGAGTGGGGTAAGCAAAGACATACTATTGCTTTTATTTGAGGTTAGGGTGCAAGAAAAGTTTTTATCTATAATACCCTAACCCAATATTTAGTAATCTCAAAAGCAAATATATCAGCCGTTGTGTAGTGGGTTAAATGCCACACGGTTTAATTGATGGAATTATTTGCTATGACAGCACATAGCTGCAATGCTTATATTAAAAAAGGCTACATACTCTTGAAGATCCATCTATAATTTCACAATGTAAAGACTTTATATCCCTTTACAATTATTGCTATTTAAAAATTGAGGGTTAGGTTTAAGGTACAACTTGTTAAATGCTGTAACTATTACTCAGTGACCCACAGTGTAGATCTGATTTATTATGCAAATAAGACAGAATAATATATTCTATTTAATTATGTATAATTTTTTTTGCTTGATAGAGTGTCCAGGCACACAATGAATGATTCTATGCACCCAAAATCTTCTTCAGAAAGGAAGATTTATATGAGGTTGTAATAGCAAGGTGCCAGAAACTTGATTTACAGAATTTGCTTGGTCGATTGTAGAAAACAGTTTGTCTTTAAACAACTGAATCTTATAATGAGAAAATTATCAAAAGCTTTTAGCTACTCAGGTTATTTAAGTGAAAGATGAATTCATCCATTATGAGCTATAAAACCCATTGATTACTTGACTTAATTACTTAAACCTTACAGCCTGAGAATCTTGTCTGACTGAAATATCTCCCCTTCACCAGAATGTATTTTTGAAGAATGATTTTATGATACTGCAGCATTTCAGGTAAGCACTGTTCTCTCAACAAACATGAGGAGATAATTCACATGGGCAAATGGTAATATATTTAGAGTGCAGCAGCAGTTTCTTGGCAGCCATTAACCATTGTCACACCTGGTGCCAAAACTCACGTCTCACGTCCAAACCTGAACTCAATGTCAGAACCATGGATAATTTTGTTTCTAGCATTTTTTCAGGATCCAAATACCTTTTAGCAAAATTATCTTTCTTTATATAAAGATTAATATACATGTCAGAAAAGAGTAATTGGGAAAATGGTGAATATGAGAATCATTGCTATGACTAGGTTGATGTGGGTTGTTTGAAAAAGTGAAAACAAATATTGTAAAATTATTTCATTTCTTGTTAAACTTTTAGGTAGGTACTTTGTGTGTGTGTGTGTGTGTGTGTGTGTGTGTGTGTGTGTGTGTGTAAGTTTTGATGTGGAGTCGCCCAGGCTGGAGTGGAGTGGCAAGATCTCAGCTCACTGCAAGCTCTGGGCTCCACCTCCCGGGTTCACGCCATTCTCCTGCCTCAGCCTCCCGAGTACCTGGGACTACAGGCACCCGCCACCATGCTCAGCTAATTTTTTGTATTTTTACTAGAGACGGGGTTTCACCATGTTAGCCAGGATGGTCTCAATCTGCTGACCTCGTGATCCACCTGCTTCAGCCTCCCAAAGTGCTGGGATTACAGGCGTGAGCCACCACGCCTGGCCTTAGGTAGGTACTTTTGTACTTATTTTATAGATGGGAAATCTTCGGCAAAGTTCAGTAACTTTTTCAAGGACATTCAGCTGAGAAATAGGAGGGCTTTCCCTTTTGCCTGCTCTTTGAAGTGGAACATTATTGGTTTCAGACCTTCAGTTTCAGAAACTATAAGAAGAACACCATGATGAAAGTTAGATGCAAGAAACAACCACCCAAAATATAAAAACTGCACTAATATATTGTTAACATACCAGTATACTGTGAACTATATAATTTGATACCTGCGTTTTGGTTTAGTTTGAAAAGCAAACCAGTGATAATGACTAAGTTAGCAAAGACTGCAATATTCATTGCAGTTATTTAATACCCAAACTGATTAGAATTCTTCCAAATTTCCTTCTGTATCTCCAAACTATGAGAGACTGATGAATTCTTTCAAGAAGGAAATCTTGGAGCCTTTTTTTTTTTTTTTTTTTTTAAGAAAAGAACATAAAAAGACAGAATTTGCATTCAAACTCCGATTTTAAGGATCTGTGATTTGTGATGTATGAAGCAAGCCGAGGTCAAAATTAACTCTTGATGTTCTTAAAATTATTATAACTATCTGTTTTCCAGTATATTAATGCAGAACAAATCTCTGAAAAATGTTCCTCATTACTGAGATAATAATAATTCAGAGTGTTGTACAAATTGTGTTTATTTAATTGCTGAATTTTAAACAGTCTTCGATGATTCTGGGCGATCTCTTTAAAAATGTTCTATAATGTTTTGAAATAATTCTGGCCATTTTCTCTGTCTTATTTTTGTTATCTTTTTTCCCCTGATAATTCTTCCATAAGTCAGTTAAATGGAAACATAATTTTTACTTTTAAAAGTTTATTCCTACTACTGTATTTCTACCTTAAGTTGAAAAGTCTGTTTTTAACATGAGGTGCCATGGGGATGAATGAGCTGCTTTTTTACATATGATGGGTAGTTTTCTGATTTTGTGATTTGGGAAAGAAGAGGATCCAGTTTCACAAAATCCCTTTTACGTTCTTGTTTAAAACAAAACTGAGAAGAGTAGGAATGAGAAACAGGCCCTCTAGTGATGATTGCCCAAATGCCTTTTCATAGCTTTGTCATTTCTTCCCTGTAGCTGTATTATTATGAGTATGTATCCTTCTTTTCATGGTACAGGTTTGGGGTAGCACCAGAACTAAGAAACAAATGCATAAAAGTGGGGCTTGTAGAGTATCCAATGGCTAATCAAGATAATGTACCAGTAAACTTTGGCCATGGAACTGTAAACTCTCTGAAACTAGAGGCTACTGCTGTTTTGCTGTTGTATCTCCAGTGCCTAGCACATGGTACCAGGTCAATAATTTTTATTTAGAGAATGAGGTTGGCAGTCCCACTTTCTTTTACTCTCTTTATCTAGGTGTGCCCATACCATCAGGTTTGTGACTTTTATGATTAGTTAAGGAATTGAAGACTTCTTGGGGATGATAATTCGACTGTTGGAGCTTGTTAAGGAAGGAACACCTAAATGTTGGGCAATCCTGTGTGTTGCCAAAAGGGACAAATCTGGTGGAAGGATGGACAGATGGAAAAACAAATTGCAGTAGATTCTTTTATAGCACTATAAGTGCAATAGGAGGAGACAGAGTCAGAGACTTTCAAAAGAGATTTGAAACAAGTACCAATTTCAGTGACCTTGCAGGGCTACTATGAAGGGCCTGTGCTTTGAATCATATGAAGTATGGTAAATATGCCAGAAACTACTGTTGAGGGTTTGAAACTGTTAATCACGTGCATCTCCTGTCCAAATTCTGAATCAGTGGAGGAGGCTTCATTTCTGCCTGTTTTGGTGAAAGAACATAGCACGAATGAGAACTTAGAATAGGCTTCCTAATAAAACATTCTTCTTTCCTCTCCAAGTCTAAAATTCAAGCGAGAAGACAAAATCTGCAGAGCACACACTTACCCAGCTGGCTGCATGGAAGATAGTAGCTGACCTCATAGCTTATCAAGTGCAGAAAGGCCAAGTGGCACATTGAGCCTTTAACATATTAGTCTTCCCCAAGAGAGAAATAAAGACCAATGACAGTTGCACTTTGGCAGCCTCAACAACCAGAGATATCATTCCTGTGATGGTAATATTAGAACTCTAATACTCCCTCCAAAGGGAGGAAGCTACCAAGAGAGGCAACCAGGGGTAGATTCTTTCTTTCCATTACCTCTGAGATACAGAAGTTCCTCCTATACAGGTTGGCAGACACTGGGGGCAAAGTAATGATTTCTATTAACATTATTTTCCACATTATTATTGTGGCCTCTCTTTTCAGTGACGTGGGATTCAGCTCTCTGTGAGGATCTTGTAGGCACAGGCTTAGTTTCTAACTCATAGAGTTGAGTTAGAAAAGCAATGGTGATAACTTTAGCATTATTCCTCTCTGGCTTTCATAACTCATTCTAATGACACCAGATATTAAACTCTGAACCCTGGTTATTCCATACTCCGAATATTCTTCCTAGTAGTCTACCTCACTAGAAACCCCACAAGCCCTGTAGGAAGGATTGGGTGGAAGTACCTTTAGTGAGTTAGGTGAGTATAAAAACTCTAGAGACATTCCTTTTGCAGATTTTGCCCTCTTTTGACTTTCTTTTCATAATTCACAGAGACCATCACATTGCCACAAAATTAGAAGGAAGCAAGCTACATAACTTAATCTTAGTAGTGTTTAGATAGTTCTCCTCTGTTGTTCACACACACACAGAGTCAAAAAATTGTGATGGCATGATTTATAAACATTCCTACATAAATGTGGGATGGAGATCATGTATGTACACTTATTCAAGGATAATTATGAGACAGTCATGACAACAGTGGTGACAATTATAAGCTGATTAAGTATATAATTGACAACACAAGTGCACATAAGTTGTATTCCACTTGTTTCAATTGTGTTTAATATAAGTGGCATTCTGTATTTTTCAGCAAGTGAGGCTTCTAATCAAGGCACAAATAATCTTCTAATTAACTGCCTTTGTTTGATCCTCTGAAATAAAATGTAGTTTTGTTTAGGGAAATGAAGTAGGTGTTAGTATCATCCCAGCCTTTATCAGGAGGCCAATCTCTCCTCTTTTCAAAGGCTTTGTTATCAAAGCCAGAAAATTAGTGCTTACTCGTTGTAAGCCTCATGCAATCACTGAGTAAATCACGCTGAATTGCGAGTTAGCCATATTTTACAAATTTGTATCCAGTGGCATCAATTGTCATCACAATCAGTTTGTAAAGGCATTTCCCTGCCAGTGATGTTTAAGCCTGACTGCACGTTAGAATCAACTGCAAGATTTTTAAAAAAACACAAATGCACAGGTTCCCATTCTGTATCAACTTAATAAGCACTCAAGAGGTGGGACTCCACAGTAGGTGATTCTAAATGTCTATCAGAATTAAGAATCGGGGACATAGACCAAAGATCAGAAATTTTTTTCTATAAATGACCAAATGGGAAACATTTTAGTCTGTGCGGGTCTCTGTTACAGATACTCTGCCATAAATGCAAACAAACATACACAGTATGTAGACAAATGGATATGGTTGTATCTCAATAAAACTTTATTTACAACCAGACGCACTAAGCCAGACTTGACCTGACATTAACAATTTAAGTTAGCAACGTGTTAATACCTATTTTAGTCTCAGAATCCAGTAATGAATTTAATAAATGAGAACCACTGTGTTTACAGATGGCAAAATATACTAAAGAAAGCATTAGTCTTATGATCAAAAAGATGTTGTTCAACACCTTGCTTGTACTACCACTATATGCCTTATAAAAATACAGAAATGTCATTTAACCTGCCTGAGATGCAGCTTCTTCACTTCTAAAACGGGAATAATGACACTTAAGTCAAAGGACTGTGGTGCTGCTGGATTTCTCATGAAAATTCAATGTTTCTCTAGCTACTAGTGCCTTTTATTCATTGAGCATTTACCATGTGTGAGAGACTGTTCTAATCATTTTTTATTCATCAACTTATTTCATTCTGTTCTGAAAAAAAGAGATAAGTGGTAAATACTCTTCTTCAATGAATTTTCACCATAGTGTAGAAAAATCTAGTCATACATTGCTGCATTTCAAGTGGGAATATGGTAAATGCGAAGATATTTGCAACAATATATTAGGTTTCATAGATGGGGAGGTCATATGCAGGTGGGTTAATTAAAATCTTCAGAAAAAAACTGGTAAGAAAAACTGATAGCTAAAGTCTATGTATAATTTCATTTTGCAGATCTAGGAGAAGCAGAAGGAAAAGTATGGGGAAAAATATGGAAGTTGGAAAGCACTGGATATGTTTATAGATAGAAGCCAGCAGTATGGAGTTATAGTAGTGGAGTGGAAGGTGACAGGCAGGAAAGTTAGAGTGAGAACATGCAGGAGTGTGAATTTCAGGTTTGGGCAGTTGAACTTATTTATAAATCAGTAGAAACATATTTAAAGTTATAAGAGATAAGTGCTATGCTCTGAGCTATGATTTGGAAAAATTAATCTGACAGTGGTGGATATATTAAAAAGGGTGGAAACTGTGGCATTTTTCTTTTATTACACTCATTACATAGAACTGTTGGAATGATTAAATGAGTCCATATAGGTAAGCCTCTTGGAGCAATGACCTGGCAAAGTGCTAGTAGCATGTAATTGTTAGGAATTATTATGGTTCCATATAAGGTGAGGTATTTTTCTTTATTTAAATTATTATTATATTTTTTGCTTTGCCAAGTTTAACATAGCCCTAGAAGGTGATTATAGATGTATGTGCATCTTATATTCATAACTGATTTTAAGAAACATGCCAAAACTTGGAAATAAGTCAAAGGTGGTGATGAGTCTGTCAATGCCATACTTGTATATTGTTTAATAAACCTGTTCACACATTATTTAACTTAGACCTAATACCTTTGCAAATGGAGTCACAGAAAGCTTTGAGCAAAGGCAGGACCCATGCACAAAACCTAGGAATTCTCAAGGACGAGATGATTTATGGTGAAGATATGGTAAATTGAATTTGACTGTGTTCAATTGGAAGTCTTCAGAACAGGACCATCTTGCAGGCAGGTGGAAATGTGGGAGTTAATCAAAACCAAATGGGATTCTCAGTGCTCTGGAGTTGGAATAAAAAGGAGGAACCTGTATTTTAAGAAATTGGATAACCGTAAAAGCCATGAACAGATTTCTGTGCAGAAACTACCTCTTCCTTTCTTGTTGACTCAAGATTTGGTCACAGCAAAGCAAATGATAAAGCATATACTTGATTATGCATGAAGCCTAATTCACTCCAGCAAATCCCTAATCTATTCTAACTACTATGTTTAGGGTAAGATTTTTTTCAACCTATGACCACTTAAGCAAGTTTTACTCAACACCTCTTCGATGAAATCTGCATTTCATAGTAATGCAGATCTGTTTTCTTTTTTCTGTTATCTCATGGTTAATACATTTTATATGCTTTTAAAAATTTACTCAAGGAGGCCAGGCGCGGTGGCTCAAGCCTGTAATCCCAGCACTTTGGGAGGCCGAGACAGGCGGATCACGAGGTCAGGAGATTGAGACCATCCTGGCTAACACGGTGAAACCCCGTCTCTACTAAAAATACAAAAAACTAGCCGGGCGAGGTGGCGGGCGCCTGTAGTCCCAGCTACTCAGGAGGCTGAGGCAGGAGAATGGCGTAAACCCAGGAGGCGGAGCTTGCAGTGAGCTGAGATCTGGCCACTGCACTCCAGTCCGGGCGACAGAGCGAGACTCCGCCTCAAAAAAAAAAAAAAAAAATTTACTCAAGGAGAATGAACACTAAACATTTGAAGAAGTCAAAACAATCAATCATAAAAATTAAAATGAGAAAATGTGCAAAAAGCCCACATAGCTCTCTGTACTTTGTCCTAGGGAATAGTGGGCTCATCAGTGATATAGTCCAAAAATTACTGTCAATTGAAAGTTTCATAAGAAATGGTAGAAATGAGAGAAGGTTAAATGAACGGGGAGCAGTTGTTGAGGGTCATGGTGAACCAGAAAAAGTTTCTGAGATGAGTATTTGTACATCCATATATTTTTTTTAAGTGTGTGACCTATGCCATATTACAGTAGAAGAGACTAAAAAGAGGTAGGTAAGTGAGAAAGCTCTTGAAGTACATAAGGTTGCAAATAATAGAAAAATATATGAAAAATTGCAATAGTAGAACTGATAATGCTTAGCAAATGGTTAGATAAAAGTAAGCAATAGTGAGAAATATGAATCAAAGGCCACTACATTATTTTAAGCCTGAGTAGCTTGAGGAATGCTGGTACTAGTAAACATCAGAATTGCTGGCAGAAGATACGATTTCGTTGTTTGTTCTGGAATGGGGAGGGCTTTGAACATGAACATTACATGTTAAAAACATTTAGAGAAAGGAGAGATGATCATAAAGAGACGATTGGGGAAAGGAAAAGGGCTTGGGTTGATCTTAGGGTTGGATTTAAACCTGCAAAGAGCATGCCTTTGTTTTGCTAACACAGTAATTATATGATCCACCAGTGGACTCCAAGTTCCAGTTTCTTGAGAGTTTCTCGAATCCAACTTCTGGGAAGCATCATTACAGGAGATAGATCTTCCACAATCAGTCCTTGTCCCAATAAGAATCCCATATACTTGATGGTCCACTGCCTTAGGATCACCAAAGGGAGGGCGGGGGTGGAGGGTTGGGGGAGGGGAGGGTGTATCTGTGCAAGGAGTGGGAAGCAAGAAACTCTCAGACCTATTACAGCTGCTAGAAAACCGTAGGTTCTTTATCCAATGCGTATACCATCTTCTGATGTTGTTTGTTTCTTTTATTTTTAATGTTTGTTTTGATTTTTCATCCCAGACAACCCAAGACTCCCTACAACATGCTTGCCAATTTCTCTAAACAAATGCCTGCTAATATCACTGTAGCAGTTTAGAAAACTACAGGCTTTGGAATGCACTCCTCTCAAAATATCTGGGTGGCCCAACCTTCTGCATCTCACCTTCCTATCTCATTGAGAAATTAGTGGGGTTTTTTGTTGTTGTTTCGGGAAAGCTACAATTTTTGCTAAGCTTTGTCCTACACATTCAGCTAGCCTAAGAAATGTAATGGCAGCTAACAACAGATTGTGGTTAAGTAGGTTGTAGGATGGTGCTGCTTATGGTGGCCACTGTTTAGAATGATTGAACTAAATCCACCATTGTTCTGTGACTACAGCCCCATATCCTCCCAGCAAAAGAAACCTTCACCAAAACACAGCAAACACACACACACACACACACACACACACACACACACACACAGCCAGGGAATGTCTTCCTACACAATTAGTTTCACATAACTAGTTAGTAATCAATTGTTGGGCTACTCAGCTGGCATTGTTACATAGTAATTTTAGCCTGTAATTCTCTCTAGTCCTTCTGTACAGTGAGAACATTTCTCAATTGTGATAATTAAGCTGATGATTTCTTCAGTTATGCTCAATTCTGCTTCCTTCTCTGGCCTTTCTGAAAAATTATTCTTTAAGTGAATAATGTCAACATGGTTGTCTGCATAACCTACTCTAATCATGTCTTGTACCAGTTTTAACAGTGGCCGTTGATCTAGTTAATTTAAATGTCATCAATTGCCTAATTGAATTAACCAGATTTGTGTTGGTAGTTAAAGACACTCTTATACTTCACAAGGAGGATTTATTATCGAGTTAAAGAAAAACATTCTGTTTGACAGCAACAAACACCTTCTATTATCTTCTCCATTCATTTTCTTTAAATCAGTATTGTTCATTTCTGGTAGCTTTCCAGTTCAGGAGCAATTTCCCATTGTATGATCACTCAAAACATGCAAATCTTTCTTAGCTGTGTCTTTATCCTGTCCCCTTAAAAAAAAAAGGTAGCTTCTCTATTCCATAATGAGACAAATAGTCTGCTGTAGAGGTGGAGATTAAATAAACCAGTCTCTATTTTGCTGCAACTAGTGACACCACAACCAGGCACCCTCTCACCAGTAATTATTATGTGGCAGCTTTCATTTCAGAAGGTAACAATGAATGGAATCACACCAATCTGTCTCTAACACTGCTGACATGTCAATAAAAGAAATTGCAGCGGGACGGAAATCTGTGTCTGAAACAAAACAAACAAAGAATTCAGGGTTCCTAGGATGGTTTTTATCAGCACACAGACACTAGCAGTTTGGTGATCGTGCCTCATAGAAGTAGGAATAAAGAGGCTCTTATTCTTGGTAGGGGTGTTATAAAAGCAGAATATCCTGTCACATGACAGGTGTTGGGGGGACAACATTTTATAAATATAGGTTGTTTCTTACAGAAAAAATGTTGTTCTTTGTTCACTTGGTGCTATCATTATCTCCTTATATTTTGCACTGCATTGAGATTAAGATGCTCATCATTAACTCCTTAGAACACCTAACATTCCCTACTCTTCAAACGAATGCAAACTAATTCCAAGGGTGTTAAGCTATAGGAATTTTTTTGCACACCTCCCTTTCTCAAAGTCATATCATTATAAAGCCTGGTATTGGAGTTTGCTCTATGCATAGCTATGCTTGGGACCTCAAGTAATATCATTAGAGCTTAGTCTGTTTCTCTCTATATAACTTCTGTCCTATCCTTGGGTTGTATTCTAAGCATGTTTCTACCTTCTTATGGTATACACAGCTCTGGGTTTTTACCTATCAGCTGAACAAAACAAACAATCCCCATACATGTATTTCAATGGCTGGGGTCCTAGGCCCATCTTTGAATCAGTTACTCTAACTGGATTGCCTAACATGCATCTAATTGGCTAGGCATGGGTCAAAATTTGGGATGAAAGTAGAAGACAGATGGGTTCCCTTTGAAAAATCAGGATGTATCTGTTTTAGTTACTGGTATATGGGTAAATGGATGCCAAACACACACAAACAACTAATTTCCAAAATCCACCAGTCTTTGAAATGTATTAACCCATGGGCTTTCTTGGCTTCCTTTGCAAAACAAAGCCCCTTTTAGTCCTTGGGCAGAGCAAAGCCTTCGCCACCTGGTAATTTCATAGTACTCATATGTACTTTGACCATGGCCTTCACTACGTTGTTGCATAATTATAATTGACATTACTATTTTTTAGTCATCTGCCTCTCCCACTGAAAAGTGGGATCAACAAAGACAGATAAATATTAAGATTTTTTTTAGTCTTGTATAAATTCCAGTAGTGTCCACATAGTAGAGCCTCAATAAATGTTCATGGCGCAATGATAGTTGGTTCACATAGATTTAAACTATTGGACTCTGGTTGCCTTTTTGTTTTCTTAGAGTGAGTCTAGGCTATTTTTTCCCTGAGAAGAATTCATGAATAGATTTTTCTTTACTCTGTATAATCAACAATAAAATAGGCGAGGGAAGCCTATGTTGTCTCCTCCAAGAAGTCTTCTTGGATCCTCTTCTCTCCATAGATCATTGACTTTACTATCTGTGTTAATTAATAATATCCTTTCTTGCTAACTTAACACCATTTTATGTGTTTTTAAAAATCATGTCCAGTCAACTATATTGAAATGCCATATCTTACCTCATACTTCCAAAGCTCTTCAGAGTAATTACATCATTGCTTGCTTAATAAATGAAAAGTGTGGAATACAAGAAATAAAAGGAAAGAACATCTATTAGGAAATCTGAAATGACTTAAAAGACTCAAGCTCAGTATATACACCAGGACATAAACTAAAATGTCAATAGTCAAATCTGCCTGAAGGTAAATACGGGTGACATCTCTTACATTTCCTAGTTTTCTACCACAGATATATTTTATTTGTATTGTTAGAAAAAAAAAATCAGGTTTTAAAAAATTCTACAGGAGTCGACTTGGCCTAGGATAACCTAATCCTAATTCTATAATTTTGACATAAATTATCCTTTTGTGTGTGCATTTGTGTATGTGTACCTATGTGTGATTATATATGGTTTTTTAAAAAAAATACAAATCAACTTCTTATCATAGCTGTTACGAATTCTGCACTACTGGTGTTTCAAATTAATAATGTCTTATAATTTTGGATTTACTATTAATTCCCATGTAAAGTTCAATAGGTAACAATTTCTTTGCCTATATCTCTCCCAAGACATATAAATAGTATTTAAACAATAGAGTGATCATCTTAAAGCATTGTATCATAACTCAGTGGAGAAATAGAAGACCTAATAATGGATGTTTTTTCACTATGCGCTGGGCTAAATGTTAGGCAAGGAAAGTATCACAGGCAATTTGTGATACACATATCTGATGAGTGTGTCTCAAGTGTCCTCTATCCTTCCATTTTGATTAAAGAGAGATATTCATGCTTTAGAGTATTACATGTATAGGTGGAATAAGTTTAATTTTTATTCATATATTCTCTTCTAGTCTTTATTGATTAAATAAAGGAATAAGAGAGTCAAAGGGATTAAGTTTACACTTTCCTGGATAAAATACTTAGTTGAGACTACAGATTTTTGTGCTGCTTAATAGAGGAAAGATAGTTTTTATATGACAATATTAATGGTACGTGTTTCACACTCATGGCCTGAACTATATAGATGTCTCATGTCAAATGGTCATTGAAAAAAATTACAGATTGTCTATTACTTGTCTGGCTCTGAGTAGGGTGCTTGGGACAGGTGAGACATAACACATAGCATCTGTCATCAGAAACCTGAAAATATGGTAGAGGAACATAATAGAGTTTGTTAAATGCAGTAATGACTGTAGTTTAACAGACTTTGGTGGCTTGGGGTTCGGGGGCAATAGGTAAATGAATTAGGTGAAAATAGCCGTAAGAGTTTGCCAGTGGGGGCTGGGTGCGGTGGCTCAAGCCTGTAATCCCAGCACTTTGGGAGGCCGAGACGGGCGGATCACGAGGTCAGGAGATCGAGATCATCCTGGCTAACACGATGAAACCCTGTCTCCACTAATAAACTACAAAAAACTAGCCGGGCGAGGTGGTGGGCGTCTGTAGTCCCAGCTATTCGGGAGGCTGAGGCAGGAGAATGGTGTGAACCCAGGAGGCGGAGCTTGCAGTGAGCTGAGATAGCGCCACTGCGCTCCAGCCTGGGCGACAGAGCGAGGCTCCGTCTCAAAAAAATAAAAATAAAAAAAAGAGTTTGCCAGTGGGCAGAGGCAAGTTGTGTAGCATACAAGGAGAGCTGTTTGATCTGCAATAGAAATGTTGAGACTTCTAAAATATATGGTGCCTATTAGCGTGACTTGGATCACAATTAGATTCCCAATACTAAACAGATATAAAATTAAAATTTTTTTATCATTGGTCATTGATTTTTTGGAGAATGACTACTAAATACAATATTTTTTTGTTATAATATTAAGGTCATCTGTTTCACTATAATTTACCCGAGTCCAATATCTTGGAACACTTTGAAATTTCCTAACTTTATAATTGTAAAGTTATAAATCATTATTAAAATATTTTTAATTTTTATTTGCTAAGCCTATAAGCTTGCTTTTAAATGATATAATACTTTCAAGTTTTAAAATAAGATATTAATAATGATAATCTATATCTAATATGATATAGAGAAATATTTTGTATTGTAATGTAACCTGTAAATGTGATGTTTTGCCCATTTCTGACTTTGACAATTTTTTTAATAGGAAGAATTTAGGAACATTAAATTCTAAATTAAATTTAATAGGAACATTACTAATTTAGGATTTGTACTAAGATTATAAAACTTGGTCTAGCTATTATCTATAGAATCTAAGGCTGACAAGAGGCTAGGTAACAGTACAAACAATCTTCCGTTGTTCTTACTCATTTTCTCAGTGATGTTAAAGAAATGCAGGAATGTTTAATGATGAAAAAATTGTACTTAAAACTAGTTGCTCCTTATGAATGACATTAGATTAAAAGTTCTAATCTAGGCTGAGCATGGTGGCTCACACTTGTAATCCCAGAATTCTGGGAGGCCAAGGTGGGTGGATCACTGATTTCAGGAGTTCGAGACCAGCCTGTCTAACATGGTGAAACCCCATCTCTACTAAAAATAATAATAATAATAATAATACAATAATTAGCCAGGTACGATGGCAGACATCTATTTTCCCAGCTACTTGGGAGACTGAGGCAGGAAAATCACTTGAACCTGGAAGGTGAAGGTTGCAGTGAGCCAAGATTGCACCACTGCACTCCAGCCTAGGTGACAGCGTGAAATTCCATCTCAAAAATAATAATAATAATAATAATAATAATAATAACAGTAAAAGTTCTAATCTAGGTTTTTTTAAAAAGAAGGAAATCTTAGCATCAAATTTCAAAGTATTGTCTTACATATAAATGGGCTCAAATTTTCTGAATACATATTAGAAGCATGTTTTCTCTACTCTTGATGTTTCTTTTCATGTACAGTATTTTCTAGTACAGTATTTTCATTTCTCTTTGCATTTTTACTCTGCCCCAGAGAGATGGAGAGGTATCTTATTGGTGAGGTTAGAAGAAAACTTGGTATGTGTAACCCAGCCTCTTTCTCTTCCTTCTATCTGGGTAATATACTCAAAGACTTATGATTTGCTTCTACTCTCTCTGCCATATTTTCTAAGGGGTGCTGCCTCTCACCTGGAAGGGACAGGAGATATCCTGTCCAGGGATACCTGATACTGAAGGGGCTATTGCATTGTTATGAAGGTCATTGTTAGGATGGTCATTTGCCCACAAATACTTAACAGATTTATGAGTAATAAAGATATTTCTGGTCTCTACATGGTTTATTCCCTTACACCAACTTTTAATTATACAGAACTCTGTAGGGAGAGATGAGTTTTTATTTGGTGTCCTCAGATTCTATCAATGAGATTGTCTGAAGTAATCTGTCATATTTTACAGTCCCACAGAGGCAGATTCTGAGACAAATATTTGATTGCAAGTAAATTAGTGGAGAAATCAGGGAAGGGAGATGGAAAAGGGTAGGCGGTAAATAAAGAATGTGTTATTAAGCTACTTTCCATGGTAAACAACTAGGGGAACTCGTTGTGAGTTTAGCTGGGGAACTCTAAAAAATAGTGTGAAACATGGACCCAGAGTTATACCAATGGAGAGATGATGAAATTGGGTCATATATACACCAATTGTCTTCAGTTATTATTTGGGGGCTGCTCTTAATGGGCATTAATTCTCTGATACTTCATACTGTAGGGAAGAGAGGCAGAGAGGCTCTAGAGTCCCAAGACAGACATGAATGGCAAAGGTATCCATGTGCCAGCAGTTGAAATTCTAGTCCATGTACACTGAAATAGAAAAGAGTTGGGTGACATGTTATAGGGCCTGACAGTGTCTTCTATAGAGCTGGACATGTAGGCTTTATTAGGTATTAGGTAAATTATATGGTTGGCATAGAACCTCTCAATTAAAATAACGTATCAATTCTTCTGATTCTGAGATATCCTGAAAGCTGTTTAATGTGACTAATAAATATTTTTTAGCTGATTATGATACCGTGTCTCTGCTTTGGAGAACCAATATATAAAATTTGGAAACTTTTTGTAAAGTCAAGTTTGTCTCCCTTCTAAGCTAACATTGAATGCTTACCAGCTATGTCATAACATTAGTTATTTTTCTTTTACATTTCTACATTCAAAACTCAGAATTCTGTCCTAGTGTATTATCTCTACAAGCAAGTATATTATCTCTATAAGCCAGTGTGGTGCAGCTGAAATTCAAGAGATATTAAAGTCAAGTAGAACTAGATTCAAATTCTAGCTGTGTCACTGAATAGCTATTGTCTCTGGTCAGGTTATTTAACTTCTTTGACCTTCAGGTTCTCAACCTGTGTATTGGATATGATGCTAAACATCTATTAGACTATTAAATGAAGTAATGCATGCACATCATCAACAGAGAGCTTATCATGTAGTAGACTTATAGCAAAATGTTGTTTCCCAGCACCATTTTCCACCATGAGGAAAAGGAGCCTTAGAAAAGTAGGTTTTTAAAGGTCAGAACTTTAAAAATCAGCTTTGGATCCAAGATTAAATCCATGTCTCCCAGAGTAATACGACAGTACCAGTCATCAATAGATTTGTGCTGCTGCTTTTTGCTGTTTATAGCAGGTGCCATACCATTGGTGACTATAATTATTTTCCCAGATTAAACAAAGACTTCCCATTGATATCTATTAAAATCCAATTTATGTTTCAGCAGTTTAAATTGCTAACTTAGTGATTTCAACACAAACTTTTAATCTGGATCTTAGCCTTGTATGAAGTACTTGCTATTATTTTGCTGTATCTTGTGATGGGACTGGCATATATTTAACCCCATTGATGACACTTGAATTGTATTAAAATGATGCAGCTAAGAATTTGGGCTCTGAAGCTAGACTCTTTGGGTTTGAATCCCAGTCTGTCATTTACTAGTTATGTTTGTGTCTCAATTGCTTCATTTATAGAGCATACAGAGTACCTTTCTCCACAGAGTTACTATAAAGATCAAAAGAGTGAATAACATACAAAGTGCTTAAAATGGTGCCAAGTCTATAGTAAACATTCAACAAATGTTAGTTATTATTTAGTAGAAAGGCTTCCTAAAAAAATGTGTGATTATACCGTAAGATTAATCCATAAAGAAATGTGGGGTTAGGAGGTACTCGACTGGAAATTTAAGTCCTTGGAATAGCAATAGAGAAGAAAGGAAGAAGAAAAAGATCCTATCAGAAATATGAGTATCTAACAATCAAGGGAAAGCCACATAAAACAAGAACAAGATTGAAATTACAGCAAAAGGAGTTTGGGACTATTTCCTCCTGGCACGGTGTTTCCCTAAGCCTCCAGTTGAAAACAGCCTGGTTGGCATGATTATTTAGTGGCCAGTAAATTCCTAAAAAATGAGAAGAAAAGGCTGGGAGTGGTGGCTCACACCTATAATCCCAGCACTTTGGGAGGCTGAGGTGGGTGGATCACCTGACCAACATGGAGAAACCCCGTCTCTACTAAAACTACAAAAAATTAGCTGGGCATGGTGATGCACGCCTGTAATTCCAGCTACTTGGGAGGCTGAGGCAGGAGAATCACTTGAACCCAGGAGATGGAGGTTGCGGTGAACCGAGATCGTGCCATTGTACTCTAGCCTGGGCAATAAGAGCAAAACTCCATCTCAAAAAAAAAGAACAAAAACAATTAATTTGGTACCTATGAGTTGATACCATATGTGACAGAGGGCAAAAATGGCAGCCCTCTGTGACAGACCTAAAAATATATTTACTACCTTTACCTAACATAGTATGTGTTCTGCATGGAACAGTCATGAGAAGGAATGAGTCACTTCACCAGGAAGTGTATATCCGAGGAATTTTAGGTGATACAAATAGAGTCTTAGTAAGGAAGTGGGGAGACACCATCTCCTACTTTATTTTAATCACTTTCCCCTTCTGGCCCTGGGATCCAAGCTGCCTCAATGCTGTTAAACCAGCGACTTTCCATGTAGGGTTTTTCCATTGTTTCTATACAGCGAGGCTGAGGTCCCTTAGTGTTCCCAGTCTACGCTGGAACTCAACTCCGATTTTGCATAAAATTCTTTTGCAAAGTTCTCCATTGACACCTGCCAATCAAGGACCATCTTCTAATCTTTGTTACAGAATGTTTGGGGAACTTCACAATGGCCACAGAATGTACCAAGACAGTGCTGCTTGACAGGCTGCCACTCCCAGGGAATTCAGAGGACCTCTGAGGGAAGCTGTTTCATTTTAGATGCCAACCTTATATCGTCTCATCTCCAAACTCATTGTACTGTTACACAAACTGAGTTTATTACAGTGTGTGTGGATGTTACCAGAGAAACAAAGAGCATACTAGCATATACTAGCATACTATGAGAGTACATCATAGGAGCTGAGCTAGCCTGGTGAGAGACAGTTAATGTGCCCTGAATTTGTGAGAGTGAAGTAGGAAGAACACGTCAGAGGTAGAACTCCATAAACAGAAGGCTTTTTTTTTTTTTTTTTTCATTTGAAGAGTCGAAATAATTTTGGTACAGCTTTATGGGACGAGTTAGTTCTAGTAGACTGCCAGAGACTGGAGGTAAATAGACCTCTGTAGCCACAGTTAAAAGAAGATTCTGAATTCAGATGGCCCATAGGCTCGTCTAAGTTCATGTTACTCTGCAAAGCATTACTTGCAAGCACATGGTTTGGGTGGGATGCATCTTACACACCTAATGAGAAGGTAAGAGGGTATCATGAAGGTCGTAGAAGTAACAAGACAATTCTAAGACCTCTAAATCCAACCTTAACCATCTGCTAGCTCTCTGGAGGACTGATTTTATTCTTAAATGGTGGTGCATGTATTTTGTTCCATATGTTAAGTCAACACTAAAATTTACCATGTTGACTGTATTTACTAAACCATAGACATAGTTTCATTATTTTCTTGTGTTACTAAGGCCATTTTTGAGTAATACCACCTTCTGTCTACTGTTTAATCATTTAATGCCAGGTTCTCATGGGAATCAAAATAGGCAATTATAAGCGACCCAAATGAAATCATGAATTTAGATGGACTTTCTCTGCAATTGTAGATAGAAACACAATGGCAGTAGGAAAGACTGAATGAGGATGAGAGAAAACACGCTACAGGTATCGGGAATTGGCCTAATGGTGGATCTGTAATGGAGATGGTAGCTCTACCAAAGGGAACCACATCTGTAATTATCTATCAATCCATGAGTTATAGAAGTATAGAACATTTCTGAATTCTGGAGATTTTGGCTTTTTATACCTTGCCATATATGATGAGTACAAGCGTGGCTTAAATGAAATAGGCTTTGACCCTTGGTAAACTAGAGAATAGATTTCAGTTATGATTTAACCAACATCGCATGGTAAACTTAAGAATAGCTATACATCCATGAATTAACAAACAACATGTGAAAATGTTACATCCAGAAAGAAAGACCTATTCCACTAAAATTTCCTTCCCCGTAAAGGAAGGATCTATGTCTATCAACTCTGGTCAGACTATTTGGACATGAGATTCATACAAAAAAATCTCAGGGCACAACATTTAAACCCTGAACATATTGTTTCATGGTTTTAATGAAGTGATCAAGAATAGAAAGTAGTTTGGATGGATTCCAAAAATATTCAATAAAATGAAAGCAAGGAAGCATTTATGGTACAGTGATACTCATATGATTCTTTCTGAATGGATATAACCAACAGGAGCACAGTCAAAGCTGTGGCAGGCTGGGTACGGTGGCTCAGGCTGTAATCCCAGCACTTTGCGAGGTCAAGGTGGAAGAACTGCTTGAGCCCAAGGGTTCAAGACCAACCTGGGCAACATAGTGAGACCCCCATCTCTATAAAAACATTTAAAAATTAGCCGGGTATGGTGGCACACACCTGTAGTCCCAGCAACTCAGGAGGCTGAGGTGGCAGGATCCCTTGAGCCCAGGAGGTTGAGGCTGCAGTGAGCTGAGATGGTATTACTGCACTCCAGCCTGAGTGACAGAGCAGAACCTGTCTCACACACAAAAAAAAAAAAAAAAAAGAAAAGTGTAATTTTGGGGAAGGGAAAAAAGTTTTATCTTCTGTGTTTCTATCATTTCCCAGCACGTTTGTCACGAATCTGAGCTGGAAGCAGGCCCACACCATCCAGAGTTGGCTATGCTTGGGAAATCAGTAAGGATCAGTATAACCAGAAGCAGTGTAATCCGTGCCTTAGCGTGCGTGCTGATGGTATTCTGGACCTGATTTACACCCTGTTTTTGTTCCAAAATATGGTGTAACTTGGTTGTTGCAAATTCTTAACACATTTATTTTAGAATGATAATTCCTTTATCAGACCAGGATCCCCAAACTGATTTAACATGTAATGCAACTGAATATATATCATACTGGTGTGGTCGTTGAATTTTTGAATCACAGAATCAAAAGATGGAGAGAAGATAAAGAGTAAGAGGAGAAGATGAAGTGAAAGTGAAAGATAAGGTGAAAAGAAAAACAGAGAAAGAATAAGAAGGTGTGAGGGTCTAAAAGAAGGTAGCACCATTTCTTCCCCATTCCAGAGGAGATGGCTGACTCTAGGCAAACTGAAGAAGAAGGTTTATTTTGGGAGCCTCCTTTGTCTTTCTACTTCTTTTACCTTCTACTTGTCATCTAGTCTTTTATGTGTTCCTAAACCTCCCACTTTGATGGCCCACTCTTGCCTATCTTCCACCCCACCATGTCTCATGCCCCAAGAGTACATCCTCCTTTCATGTCTCATCTCTTTGGTACTTCTGGTCTTATCTATTTGTAAAATAAATGCAAACTGAATAATTCACACAAGATTCAGAGCTACTGATGGAATGATAACACTTCCAATAGCACTTCTATTTTTCAAGAACCATTTTTATTTAACACAATTTGTTTAATTAATGCAACTTCAGATGGTTTGGGGATAAATGAACACATTCAGGTGGTATAGAAGGAAGATAATTTCAGGTTTGGGAGCCTAGTAAACACACAGAACAACATTGCTCAGGAAATTGTTCACAAGCCAGTTGCCCTTGCCTTTCATTAGTTAACTCAAGGAATTTCTAAACATTCTTAAGTTTTTCAAAAGGACCTCTATGCTGTTTCTTAAGTTTTTCTTTTTTTCTCCCATGAGATCATTAGTATCTCATGGTAATGATATACCATGTCATCTTACTCTTTTTTTTTTACTCCTCCCTCCATCTTGCAGCTTATATATGACAATAAGTGTTCAATGTCTAATAATGTTTAAATGTACAATACCATTTTCTCTACTTTCCTTCTAAGTGTCAAAGCATTTGAAATATTTTTAGTATTGCTTTTCAAAGAAAAGAAAGGATAGCTTTCATTCTTCATTCTAAAAATAGAAAGAGGCTGGACATGTTGGCTCACACCTGTAATCCCAGCACTTTGGGAAGCCAAGATGGGTGGATCACCTGAGGTCAGGAGTTCAAGACCAGCCTGGCCAGCATGGTGAAACCTCATCTCTACCAAAAATACAAAAATTAGCCAAGTGTGGTGGCACATGCCTGTAATCCCAATTACTCGGGAGGGTGAGGCAGGAGAATCGCTTGGATCTGGGAGGTGGATGTTGCAGTGAGCCAAGATTGTGCCCCTGCGTTCTGGCCTGGGCAACAGAGTGAGACTCTGTCTCAATAATAATAATAAATGGAAAGAAGGAAAGAAAAAAGAAAAGAAAATAATAAAAATAAACATAGAAAGCAAGTCATGGCATGTTGTCATTTATCTATGATAAAAAAAATGGAAGATTCCAGTGAAATTACCATATATACAAATATGTGGATCTGCTTTTATAACATAGGGCTTTTTCCCTGGACATAAAATTGAGACAACTTTAAATCCATTTCCAAACTGAAACCAACTTTGTCTCCTCTTTGAAATAAAGGGACCTTTGAGAACACGTCTCTTTTAAATAATCAAAGGCATCAAATTTTCAAACAGCTCACTGCCATTCTTCAGGTATTTAGTATAGAAGAGGCTGGGATGGGAAGAGAGACTTCTAGTCACTGGAAAGATCTGCATCCTGAAATGATCTAGGAGGCATTCAGCAAAGAGAGAAATAAAAAGATCGTGACTCTGTAACACAGAGGGATTTTGATTATTTCAGCATGTGGTCTAATAGGCAGCAAATTCAGCAAGATGAGGATTAGCATAATGTAATGAGACCAGAATTAAAGAACCAGAAAGCCAAAAAGAAACTAGTGAGAAGATTTTACACTTAGGCAGACAGATCAGGGTAGAATATGAGAAAAGGAGCAGAAAATTTCTGTCAACTAGACACCATATTCTCTTAGAATCAACCCCTTTCTTAATAGAGAATTCCTCTGAGACAGGAGCATCATAAAAACTGAGACATTTCATAGATATGTCTCTGGGTGTCAGGATATTTTCTTATATAACTCAGACAACTTAGGGGAAATGGGACTGTTTTAAAAAAAGACAAATTAAATTCTATTCACGAATGGATCGGTAACAATGCCAAGTTGTCAGCATTTTAAAACTATGAAGAAAGATGGAAGACATTTGCTTCATAATTACGGGAATTTGGGTGACATCACTGGGTGCTAATTGCCTCTTCACAATTGAAGAAGGGGCTTGTTAAAATTGATTTAGTTGGATTTAACACACAGTCCAAGAGCAGGTACATGAAAACGATGTGCTCTATAAAGAAGGTGCTATTAAGAGAAGCAGATTGCTGTTCATGAGGGCACTCCATAAAATAGGCATAAAGAAGTGATGATCAGTTACAAGCCAGAAACAACTGAATCATGTCCTAGGAGAGAAATGACAATCTATAACGTATTTTTGAGATCCTAATGAGGAACTTATAGGCATTTCAAGTCAAGTATTGGTATTTTCCTTTTGGTTAAAAAACAGTATTAAATGTTGGTTCTTTGTGTATTACTACCAAGTTTTCTCTTTGCTGACCAATTGCTGTAATAAGGGCATCAACCATGATGGGCAAAGGGACGGGGAGGAGATTTGCGTATTCTTGTCTTTTGCAATGAATATGTTGTACTGTGATACATTTTACTTCAAATAAGAGGACATTTTAAATGGACTTTATTTTGTTCCTGGAGTGGTTACGGATTATTATGCAGTATGCCCGTCAGGAATTCTTTGAGGTTATCTAGCATGCACTCACATTTGAAATGATGCTGAGAAATTTGCAGTAACTCTGTGAAAATCTTCACAGCAAAGACTAGAAAACACACACACACACAAATTCTTTTATTATTAATCTAGCTCACATTTCATGTTTTTTTTTTTTTTCTTATTTTGGAGGACGAGGCATTTCAGACAATGCGTTACATCATGTGTATGCAGTTCTTGCACCAGATTTAGTGTGCAAGGCAGGCTTTAGTGGCTTTCTCTGTGATGCAGTAGGGAGGTGGGAGAACATCTCCAAAGATTTCACAGGGAGGATAAAACGTGTTGAGCAGTCATTTGTGACCCTGTTTAACCCAGGTTTGCATGTTTTTAGATTATGAGCAGTATGCCCTTTTCCTGTATGAGTTTTGGGTGGACTTGCTATTCTCTCCAGTTCTCATGATATGGATAGAGTTAGCTTGTTTGTCTTTCTCCTTTCCTTACTTCCTTCCTCTCTCCCTTCCTCCCTCTCTTTCTTCTTTTACTTGCATCGTGCATCAGATGACATATAATGTTAAAAGCAGCTTCAGAACACACCATTTGGGGATTGAAGTGGTACATTATTTCATATTCTTTTGTTGCCAGCAATACAAATGGTCAATGTTAAACTTTACTGAAACCCTGGGATCCTGAACACGACAATGTTTAAGAAATCCTCCACATCTTTTGTGTTCTGGGAGACAGCTCTAAGGAACCACTCTTCACCATATGACTTAAATATGATTCATGGACACCCCCCTTGTTTACCTATGGCAAGACCTTTTATAGACCTACAAATTCCTTCTTCTTCTTTTTGTTTTTTTTTTTTTACTTTCATGAATAATTAGCTGAACCAAATGTTCCCACTGATCAATTTCAACAACCTGCTTGTTAAGCAAACTCTGGTTGAGTTTGTCTCCTTCCCTAGGCCCCCTGAAGTTTGACATATCGTCAGCCTAAGGCAGCAAACAGCTCCTTAATAGACCTCTAAGAATAGGCTAGCCTCAGGGCAAAACATTCTCTCTTCTACTCTTCATCAAGCCACCCTTTCACCCTACTTTCCCTTATCTGGGTTGTTTAACCTTGTTTACTCCTCCATTTAAAAGAAAAACTCTTTTTTTCCTAACTTTTGAGAATTCTTGCAGATCTTTTGGTCAGAGCTTTCTCTTTATTGCAACAGAGCCCCTCCTCATATTACATTAACCCCTTCTCTTCCTCTATCCTTCACTGCAATAAACGTTTTGAATAAAGTCTCTCCTTACTAAATCTGCATTTTTTTTTATTTAACAAAAACATGCTAGATAAAATAGTTAATTAAATACCTGTTTTTATTTTTAGAAAGGACAAAATCTAGGTAGCGGTAACAAGCCTTAAAATGGAAAGTACACTGAGATCTCCACAGCTGGGACTGATCAGCTCTACACATTTCCCGTGCTTATATTATTCTTCTGAAGAGACAAATTTCAGAGAAGAAGAGTCAGCCTGGCCTGACTCATGTCACCAAAATACATGAAAGTCAACCTGGCTAGAAGTTGCACCAAAACCACATGCAACTGGGGAGAGGTGATTCCTCAAATAAAAGCTATAATCCTGTAGCAAAAAGGAAGGGGAAATAAGTTAGCTTTGTAAAATCAGCAGTTTACTACAGTTTCTGTAGAAAGCCCACATATGCCAAGCTTGCTAGATATAGTAGCAAGCTTGACATATGTGGACTTTCTACAGAAACTTAAAAAAAAAAACAGGAAATTACAGATTTGTGTACCTGTACAATGGTGCCCCTATGCAAAGGATTCCTGTGGCTAATCTGCAAAGTAGCCATTTGATGTCACTTTGATATACATGTTTTCACCATTTGTCAAACAAAATATTAACAGTCATATTTATATAACATAATTCTCTCTATATAGTTACATAACATATGTATCAGGAGCCCAGCCTGTGATACTGTTGGCACCAATGAATTCATATGGGTCTGCAGCAACTTGATTCTCGCCCCTTCAGAGGAAAGAATTCATCTGAGGGGCGTAAGGCAGAGTGAGAGACCGAGGCAAGTTTTTGAACATGAGTAAAAGCTTATTAAAAAGTGTTGGAGCAGGAAAAAGGAAGCAAAATACACTTGGAAGGGGGTCAGCGGGGCAAGATGAGAGATCCAAGTGCCCTGTTTGACCTTTGACTTGGGAGTTTTAGATATTGGTATGATTTCAGGGTTTTGCATCTCTCCTCCCTTGATTTTTCCTTGGAGCAGGTGGTCTGCACTTGGGAGGGGTCCCATTCACAGTGTATTTACTGAAGTTGTGTGCATACTCCTTTGAGGTGTTTTTCCCTTACCAGTCAAGTGTTCCTAGAGGAAGGGCATATACCAGTTAAACGCCACCATTTTGCGTCTTAGTGTGCATACTTGAGCCCACTTGCTCAAATCCTGAGATCTTATTGGGAAGCGGCTGATCACCAGCTTCAGGTGTTTTCTATCCATTGGGAGACTTCTTTTCCCTGACACTTGCAGGGAACCAGTTATTTTAGAGAGACAGTTTAACTGGCCATCACCTGATGGTTGCCTGACATTTCTGGTGGGGGAAACCCTGTCCCACACTGCGCATGTCTACCTAACTACCAACCCTAACAATACAGTATCAGAGGAATTAATTACTCTGCAGTTGACTTTTTGTAATCCATGTGTAATTGTGTAATCCATATGTGTGTGGATAAAACAGACACTAAATCCTATAATGAGCCCCAGATAATCTTCAGCTTTTAAGCAACTGTGCAGAACTGTTTCACTCTGGCTTTACCTTCTCTCTTCTTTATTTTGACAATGAACTATCATGGACTAAATTTTGGGAGCTTTTCATTCCATACCAAGAATATGGTATTTTAAATGTTTAATAACTAAGCTAGACTCTGGTCTGTAGGACAAAGTCCATTTTTTTATAATCAAAAGGCAAGACACCTTAGACATTTTCTCTGTGTGAGCATGTATATTTGTGTGTGTGAGAGAGAAAGAGAGGGAAAGAGAAAAAGAGACAGAAAGAGAGACAGAGTTTTTCATTTTTAAAAGACGAACAATGATTTTCACCGAGGGCAGATTATCAAGGCTTGCTTAGAAATCCTATACATATTTTTAAGGAGGGTAGTTGCTAGAACTGTTACTGAGTTTAGCCTGATAGTTAACTTAAATTCAGGACTGAAATGTAAGCCATGGGGTGAGATTTCATTTCTAAAGTGTATTATGGCACAAGACATAAGAGTTTAGCTGGGCCGATTCACAGATCAAGGGGCTCAGATATCATACACAACAAATTGGTGGACAGAACCATAAAGGAAATAGAATAAAACAAAGTAAAACGCCAACACTATCACCATATCTCCATGCGAAGACCTAGACAAAAAGAACAACTTCCCCAAGATTAGACAATGATTACATTTACTTATGAGGCTTTTAGAAAGTGGTAAGTATTACCATAATGTTCATCATTGAGGCTCAATTAATGGTTGGGAATTGATTGAAAGCAGATCTTTCATATCTGCAAAAAACATATATATGATTGCAACTTGTTCTGTAAATATAGACTCTGAACCTAGACTCCCGGGTTGAAATACTGGCCCTACCATTTGCTAATTGTATAACCTCAGACGAGTTACTTAAATCTCTCTCTGATATTGCTCACCTGAAAAATGTGGATAATAAGAGTAGCTACTTCATAGTTTGTTTCAGAAAGGACTACATATATAAACATACAGAATGCTTGAAAGAGTAGTTATCACACAGTAAATTCTCAGTAAGTACTAGCTATGTTTATTGCTATTGTTATGTTCATTATCCCATAAGTACTGACAGGTAATAACTCATTGCTTTGGGAAAGTCAGTTAGGTTCTCTGAACCCCTGTTACCTCCCCTATAAATGCAACATATTAACCATTGATCTCTTTCTATATGATTATTTCTAAAATACAGGACCATTTCAAAATATGATACCACGCAACCCTCACAACAACTTTAGCAAATAAAGAGGCTAGGTAAAATTGTTTTACATTTTATAGGTGAGACAATGAAGGCCCCAAAAGATAAACTGATTTGCCCAAAGTCAGTATACTGCCATGAGTTAAATGGAATATTTGTGATATAAAGTCCTGTAATCACCTGATGGGTTCTTCCTGACCATTACATAGACAAAATCAATTCACTGAGATTGTGGCTTTGTAGTAAAGAGTTTAACTGATGCAAATCTTGCCTCGTGGGTGATGGAGCTACCACTTAAACCAGTTCCCCCAAAGGCACAGAGGTTAGGGTCTTTCAAGGATAGTTTGATGGGCAGGGGGCTAGGGAGTGGGAAATGCTGATTCATTGGGAATGAAATTGTAGGCAGTGTGGAAAATGGTCCTCGTGCGATGCTTCTGTCTCTGGATGGAGGCCACAGGACATGTTGAGGCAGGAGTTGCAGCCAGAGTGGAGTCAGCTGATCTTCAGAAATGCAAAAGTCTAAAAAGACATCTCAAAAGGCCAATCTTAGGTTTTACAATAATGATGTTATCTACAGGAATAATTGGGAACGTTACAAATTTTGTGACCTACAGAACAATGGCTGGCTATCCTTTATGCCTAATTTAGCATAGCAGAATTTAGGCCCCTCTCATAATTCTAACCTGTGGCCTTTCATGGGTTTTATACAGGAAGTTTAGTTTGGGGTAAGGTTGTTAGCATCATTGCATTAAGGTTAAACTATAAACTAAATTTCTCCTCTCAAAGTTAGCTTGTTCTACACTCAGGAATGACCAAGGACAACTTAGAGGTTACAAGCAAAATGGAGTCGATTATGTCAGATTTCTTTTAGTGTCATAATTTTGCAAAAGCAGTTTCGGCTGTGTACACTTGCTAGCATGATTTCTAGAATCTCCAAAAATAATGATGCTATGGAATTTCAGCCATGTTGAAGTCTTTACTTTGGTAGGCAGGCAGTCATTCATTAAAAGTCTGTCTCTCTCTGTTTCTGTAGTAGCTGCAGGACTGTATAGTGATGTTACAGTGTTAGGGTCTACTTAAATTAGTTTGAGCACAAGGCATTTAAGTATCGTTGAGAACATTAAGCCCATGTGATTCTGCTCCTCTGGTTCACAGATAATCATTTGTTTTTTGTATACACGCCAAAGTGATTATTTTTGCCAATGACTCTGGTGTCAACTGATCTTATGATGAAGCCAGAGCATACCTCAGAGTCTCCTGTAACTGCTCTGGGATAAAACCAGCTGGAAATTCTTAAGAAACTTGTTCGGTCTAATTTCTAATGTCATGGTTCTTTTTAATAGCATGACTTACAATGCCAAAGTTTTTCAGAATGATTTGTTAACCTGTCAGAGGTACATCTATGAATAATAATGAAGTCGAGGAGGTGATACTACCTTACAGCTAAAAGAGTATATTGAAGAGCTTTCTCTGCCCACAGTTTTATCCTATAGAATGTGATCCAGTACAGCAGTGGCACTCTTTCTATCTCAAAGCCTTCCTCATGCCTTGTATTCCTCTAAAAACTCAACACCGGTATCCAGCAACCACACAAATAGTAGCTTTAGATTATCAACAATAACTTGTTACAAGCAAAGAGGAATTCCTTCAATTCCCCCAACAGCACAGATGTGTACTTTATTGACAGGAATTTCAAGAACAGTGTCAGTTACCCTGATAGAACAAGCCCAGATTGACAGAAAATGTCATACATCAGCTTCTCAATGCTCTGTGAGAGAATTTATGTACCATTATTCCTCTTTAAATAAAATGTAACTAAGGCTGGCACTCAGGTTTGTAATGAGCTGAGCACCATTGATGTTTTCTGTATAGAAAGATGGGCAACACATTCTGAAAATTCCCAAAGAAGAAGTCTCATCATTTTTAATGGGAAATAACAGTCATCTGGCATTTATTGCGCATTTACTTTATTCAGCCCTCAGCTAAACACTGTGTAGGAGCCTTAGAATAAGTAAATGAAGTAGTTTCTCCTTTAGCAGTTCATGACTTATCCAGGGAGCTAAAAAATACATGCGGAAAATAATGTTTAAAAAATGATAAATGAACCAACTGCTAAATTGAGCATAGGCAAGTGCATTTATGAGAATGATAAAAGGAAACATGTGTTTGAATGACCAGGAAGGGAACAACTCTCCTGTAGTATGGCCAAGGAGGGACGGTAAATCAATTTCATGCCAACCACCTAACACACAGAAGACAATGTGCTAAACATTTTGTTTATATTAGGTAAGGGGAGGATAAGAATATCATCACGAAGAATACCTAGGTGAACTGAATTGTAGTTTCCAATTTTTCACTTTCTTGTAACAGAGTTATAAATCTACCCTATTGCTATGATCCATGGTGGGTGAATGTATCCTTCCTTCACTTTGGTCTGGGCCATGAGACTTCCTTTGGCAAATACATTGTTAATGAATGTGACAGAAGCAAAAGCTTACAGTGTGCTTCCGTGGTTAGTCCCCTCTTTTATTTCTTGATCTGCCATGTAAAGCAGGTTGCCTAAGTACTTCCCTTTCTGCCCAAATAGGAAGATACATGGAGCACATCTAAGCCCAACCCTTAGACTGCATCCCAGCACAGCTGGATGGGCATGCTGTGGCACATCTGCCCAGCAGAGCTCAAACTAGATCAGTTAATTTGTGCTTAACCTGCAGAGCAAGAGCAGAAGAATAAATGCTTTGCATGTTATAAGCCACTAAGATATTGGAATCTTTTGTGACACAGAAAAAACGGGCTAATACAGAAATTAAGGCTGCCTTCTGTAAGTTTTAATTTAGAGGGGACATAATAGTTTGTGCTTAAATAACTATATTACTCATTAAGTAGAATAAGTGTTTTGAGAGAAATATAAAGTATTTTAGGGAGAAGGGGACATGGAGGAGGTGAGAGGTCTCAGGTTTATAAAAACTTTACAAGAGTGGTAGGAATAGTGTTGCCTTGAAGGGAAGGTGAGATTTGAGTAGATTTGTCATCCACCACAGGCTCTTAGGCTTCCCATGTGACTGAAACTAACAAGAGGCCAAGAAGGTTTCCCAGACAAGTCTTTATTTTGGGGCTTGTGCTTGAGTGCACGGGATATGGCAGAGATGGAAGGATTTTCTGGCTGGCTCCCCAGAAAGAGCATGTAGGGCTTTTTATATGAGGCAAAGTGCAGGAATTGACATCAGGGGTAGAGTATGCAGGTTTGCATATCTGGTTGCCATGGTCGTATTGGGTAATGGGCAACCTGGTGGTCCGGCTGGAGGCAATAAGGCTGCCAATGAATTGTTCAGCACATCTGTTGGATGTGGGACACTCCGCAACTTGGTTCCGTATTTGAATCTCCTGAGGCCGGTTTCTGGAAATGTTTAAGTAAAACACTATAAGAACACTGAAGAACGGCTATTTTTCTTTGTATGTATGACTAAAGCCTCGGTGTGAGCGGCTACAGCCTCAGTAAGGTAGTGGTGTGGGTTTTGCGATCAGGGGGACATGAGAAGAAGAAAAAAGAAAAAGGAGTTGTGTCCCACTTTTATTCCATCTCAGACTGTGGAGGGCCAAGGGAAAGATGCAGAGGTATCCCAGCTTTACAAAGCAAAATACACCGAGAATAATAAGGCAGTGTATCAATGAGAGCGATCTATTCAATTCCTATTGTTGCCATAACAACTTACCACACATTTAGTAGCTTAAAACGATACCTGTTTATCACTTCACAATTGTTAGGTCAGAAATCTGGATGCAGCATCACTTAGCTTAGAGTCTGGGCACTCTGCTTACAGTCTTACAAAGCCAATGGCAAGGTGTCAGCAGAGGTGTGTTCTTTTCTGGAGGATCTGGGCTTGTATCCACTTCAGGCCTCATTCAGGTTGTTGCCCGGATTCAGTTTCTTGCAGTTGTAAGACCGAGGCTGCTCTTCCCTTGCTGAGTGGTATGGTTTGGCTGTGTCCCCACCCAAATCTCATCTTGAATTCCTGTGTGTTATGGGAGGGACTCAGTGGGAGGTAATTGAATCATGGGGACAAGTCTTTCCCATGCTGTTTTCTTGATTGTAAATAAATTTCATGAGAACTGATGGTTTTAAACAGAGGCGTTCCCCTGCACAAGCTTTCTCATTCTTCACCTGTCACCATCTGTGTAAGATGTGACTTGCTCCTCCTTGCCTTTTGGCATGATTGTGAGGCTTCCCCAGCCACAAGAACTGTAAGTTCAATCAAACCTCTTTCTTCTGTAAATGGCCCAGTCTTGGGTATGTCTTTATCAGCAGCATGAAAACAGACTAATACACTGACTCTGGTGGGGCCCAGTTTTTACACTTGGCGGCTGCCTGCATTCGTCTTGTCAGAGGTGTCTGAACCAGAGCAATTCCATCTTGAATAGGGACTGGGTAAAACAAGTCTGAGACCCACTGGGCTGCATTCTCAGGAGGTTAAGGCATTCCTAGTCACAGGATGAGAGAGGAGCTCAATACAAGATATAGGTCATAGAGACCTTGCTGATAAAACGGTCTGTGTCATAAAGAAGCTGGTCAACCCACTGAAACCAAGATGGCAATGAGAGTGATCTCTAGTTCTCCTCACTGCTCATTATACACTAATTATAATGCATTAGCATGCTAAGAGACACTCCCATCAGCACCATGACAGTTTACAAATGCCATGGCAACCTCAGGAAGTTACTCTATATGGTCTAAAAAGAGAAGGAACCCCCAGTTCTGGAAACTGTCCAACCCTTTCCAAGGAAACTCATAAATAACCCACCCCTTGTTTAGCATATAATTAAGAAATAACCATAAAAATGGGCAACCAGTGGCCCATGGTGCTGCTCTGCCTATGGAGTAGACATTCTTTTATTCATTTACTTTCTTGATAAACTTGCTTTCACTTTACGGATTCGCCTTGAATTCTTTCTTACATGAGATCCAAGAACCCTCTCTTGGGGTCTGGATTGGGACCCCTTTCCAATAACACTCTCATACTTGTCATATGGCCTCCCTCCGGCAGTGGTGGGTTGGTGAGTTCAGTCTGCTTCATGTGTTGAATCTTCTTCTTTTACCTCCCATTCTGCTTTTAAGGGCTCCTGTGATTACATTATGTTCATTTGGATAAACCAGGGTCATCTCCCTATTTTTAAATCAGATGACTAATAATTGTCATTTCATCTGCAGTTTTTTCACAGAAGTACCTAGATCAGTGTTTGAATAACTAGCAGGCAGGAATCTTGGTGGGGATGGGACTACTTCTTTAGAATTCTGCCTACTACAGGTGGTCCATAAGGAAATTAGTCCTTTTTGAATAAAATTTGAGTAAAATGTAGGAAGCATGTAAGAAAGTATAGCGAGATAAACCTTGATATAAGGAATTATCTGTCCTCCCACCAAAATTCAATGAGTTGGTATAACACTCATTTTTCTGTGTAAATATTTGTATCAGGACCTCAGATTTCTATACCTGGATCTTTTATAGTCCTTCCTTTATTTTTGGATGGGGGAGTTAGAGATATTAGTAGTTCAATACCAACCCCTCACCTTTTGTTAGGTCAGTGTTACAGGGTTTATGCCAATATAGGAGAAACTTCTATTTTCCCCATATCAGTGGGGTTTGAAAGGACTCCATGGAGCAATGATGTTCATGTAGGCCAAGTTTTCCTAGGGGCTCACCAGCTTGTGGGTTCATATGGGGATATACTGACTCAAATTTTGTTCGCTCTTGCCTCTCCTTGTCTCCATAGGAACTCAGGCTTCCTAGAAAATCCCACACAGACATGTTTGAAAATCATAGACACATACTGATGGAGGCTTGTGAACCCATATCTCACAGGGCATCCTCCTGTCTCCCTTTCTGATGTCAGTCAGCATTCCCTTGTCCCCAAATGATCCCTAATAACCAAGAACTCACTAGAACATGGCACAGCAGAGCTATTATTACTACAGTATCCTAGAGAATGCCAACATATCTATCCGGAGACCTGTCTTCTGATGTGCCCAAGCAGTTGGTTCTCAAGGTGCCAGAGGCTGCAAATTTCCATGCTGCAAATGGAGAACCATCTCTTTTCCACAAGCTATTTCACTTGTGTTTGCATATCTCAGTATAAGACCTACATGTAAACAGAAATTCTGGCTGTTAGCTGCAGGTCTTCCTTTCACAGGGCTCATGATTGGACTGGGAATAAGGTGAACAATATGCTGTTTCATTTGGTTTGCCATACCCCTTCCTAGTACCTATAAACTTCCTCCCCTCTTTTTCAGCCAAAACCAGCTTATTATGCAAATGTATAATTTTTCAGCCTATTACTATATTAATATAGTTGCCTGCTATATTTCAATCTCACTTTTTGGGATCAAGATATGTGTAACAGCAAGATGTGATAGTAACCAGTAAAAT
>NW_012121265.1:12740047-12790480 GCF_000951035.1 Colobus angolensis palliatus
TATGTAAATATATAATGGGGAAATATAATTATATATGTAAAATGGGGAAATATAATTTTATATATGTAATGGGGAAACAAAATTTGACATTAAGAAGGAAAATAAAATTTATGCATTACAAATTGTGATAAAATGGAAAGGCAAATGAAATACCAGCAAAGCAAATTTGTAAAATTTTTAAAGGCAAGGTACACTAATACATAAAGAGCTTTTGCATAAACGACCCCAAAGAAAAATTCTATATTTAAAGAAAATTTCAAAAAAGAAATATAATTGATAAGTTTATGAAACTATGTTCAAATATGTCACTAATCTATATATTCCAAATTCAAATATCAAGGTGTTTGTCTACTATCAAGTCTATAAAATGATATTGTTATTCATTTTTATAGATTGTTATACATGTTGTGGGCAAGATGATAGTGGAAGGGCTCATCATAGGCTTTTGGAAATGCGATTACTACAACTTCCCTGAAAATCATCTCAAACTGTTCACACTTTTGTGGCCACATCATTCCAGTCTCTGGCTCTGAGATTTCGTTGTCGTCTCCTCATCTCTGTTTGTCTCCTCTGTGTGCCTTTTATAAGGACATCTATTGGATTTAGTACCCATGATAATCTTCTTCTCACAAGATCCTGAACTTAATTACATCTGTAAAGGCCCTTTTTCCAAATAAGGCAATGTTCACAGGTTTCAGGGACTCAGCTAGAAATATCATTTGTAATGGTTACCATTCAACTCACTGTAGCTATTGTGTTTTGGTAAATACATATGCTAAAATATGCAGCCATTAAAGTTACATTGAGTGGCATGGAAAAATGATAAACATAGGAGGATATAGTTGTATAAGCTAAACTATTCCAGTTTTGCAAGAAGAAATTAAAGGAAAAAAAAAGAAAATACAAACACCTCATGAGCACCCTGTCTTAGTCCATTGTGTGTTGCTATCCAGCATACCACAGATTGGGTAATTTATAAAGAAAACAAAATTATTTCTTACAGTTCTAAAGGCTGGAAAGTCCAATGTTAAGGGGTCCACATCTGATGAGGGCCTTCTGTCTCATCCTATAGTGGGAGGGAATAGGGCAAGAGAACACTAGATCATAAAGAAGCAAGATGGGGCTGAACTCATTTTTATAACAGGCCCATTCTTGTGATAACTAACCAGCTCCCAAGCTAAAGGGAGACATTAACCCATTCATGAGAACAGAGTCCTCATGACCTAATCGCCTCATTGTGTTGAGACGCCTTACCTCTCAACACTTGCACTGGGGGTTGTTTTCAATACATGAATGTTTGGGGGAGACATTCAAACTATAGAACAGAGATTTTTTTGAAGAGGACAAAGGCCACGCATGGTGGCTTACACCTGTAATCCCAGCACATTTGGAAGGTCACAGTAGGAGGATTGCTTGAGGTCATCAGTTTGGAACCAGCCTAGGAACATAGTGTGACCTCCATTGCTACCAAAAAAAATAATAATAATAAAACAAAATTAAAAAACCAACACAACAAAACAACTAGCAGAGTATGATGGCACACACATGTGGTCCCAGCTGCTTGGTAAGCTGAGGTGACGGGGGTGGCAGTTTCTTTGAACCCCGGAGTTTGAAGCCGCAATGAGCCATGATCATACCACTGCACTCCAGCCTGGGCAACAGAGCAAGACCACCCTGTCTCTAAACAATTTTTTTTGAAAGCGAAGAAATTTACATTATAATGTACCACAGTGCTTTTCAACCTTATCTATTTCTGACTGGTGGGATTTAAATTTGCTTTTATTCTTTTATTTTGTTGTTTGGTTGCAGCATTTGTATTTTTTAATAAGAGCATGCAATTGTTTACAACAAGACAAGAAATTTGTTTTATTCTGGTTTTCAATTAAAGAGTAGAATAAACTAAGGCCAAACAAAATTTTAAAAAGTTAACCATAATGAAGTGAATTAAATTAAACATAAAACAAAAAGATGTTTAATTGAAATAACCAATTATATATGAATAAACAGAACACATGGGTTTTTCAAATATTTGTAATAAATTAGAAACTATAAGAGAAAAACCCATAATGCTTTTTAAAATGTTTAAATATAAATTAATATATTGTGGAGAAAAATTAAAACTCTACCTACATGGAGAAAAATTAAAACTCTATTGAGAGAGAAAAAATTAAAAAATGGAGACAAGGTTGCATTATTGGATGGGTAGATGACATTGTACAATGTCAAATCCTTCAAATTGTGTAATGACTTAACAAACAAAGGGGGTTTAGAGAAACATGAGAGATCAGCCCAGGTAAAGGACCATATGTAGTCTCTAACACCACAATAAGGTTAAGGATAAACCTTGATGTTATGAATGTGTTGAAATAGCAAAATCTCAAACCTGGTTTCCAGTTACTAGCTTCAATCCCCGAGTCAATGATTTATTTCAGCTGAGCCAAGTTTACTCATCTGTAAAATGGGAATAATAATAACCATCTAGAGGTTTATTGTAAAAGTCCATCAATGTAATAGACATAGAAGCACTTAGTAAAGCTATAAAGCAGCCTGTAAAATTTATTGTTCTTTCTGCCTACAGTATATGTGTTTAAGTGATTACAGTTTCTGAGGGCTCAGAGGATGTCAAATGCAGAGACCTTCCTGAGGGTATATTTTGATATTTCTTTTATTCTCACTCTTCTAAATCATTTCCATTATCATTTTTAAAACAATTTTTGACTCATTTGATTAGTAGACACAATTATTGTTCATCATTTAATCATATGATCATCAAGTTTTAGAGGCAGAAGAGAACTTTGGGATTACTTAGTGCAACTCCCTTACTTTATAGATGAAGTAAAAGCCCCCAAGCATTAAGCAATTTGCCCAAGTTCCCCAAGCTGCTGTGTGTAAAAATAATAAATAAGTAGTAATGGATAAGTAAATGGTTACGTCGTGGCTTGGGACCTCTTGTCTGGACATTAATATTAGACCTCCACAACCTTAAAATGAGTGAAGTCACCCATATATCAACAGCATTAAATAATATCTCATTGGATAAATGTTGGACAACATTTATCTGACTTACAGTAAAGGATTCTGGTGGTCACTGTTTCCAAAATAAAAGGGACTCTAATTGTATCTAAGTAATAAGCTTGTCACAGTTATGAGACCAGATGCTACAGAGATTTAGTTGAAATTTTCAGTTAGGGAGATTTAGGACCAAGTGCCTCAGAGTTGCCCCCTCCCCTAAAAATCAGTTAATGAAACAAGATCTCGTTTAGCAAAGAGTAGGAAAGTCAATAGCATTTAGGTTACAAATGAGATTTGAAACCAAAAAAATATGTGCTTCTGAGCTTGTCTGAGGTTTGCCTTGAGAATGATAAATAACAAATTGAGGATGGATTTTGTCTGAGTCACACTGTGCTCCTCAGATAGGACTTTGGACTCATAAGTAAATGAACCACAGCATCAACTCTAGAGGGGTTGTTCAACTGTAGCCAGTTCTTGCTCCTGGCCCATGAAGACCACCTAGATTATAAAAAATATCATAATTCTTGTACTGCAACCTCTAAAGAATTTGGACCTCCCACAATTGCTCAACTAACTCACAAATTTTTTAAAGAAATTCTGTTTCTGATAAGTCAGAAGACAAATTGAAAGGCTATGAAATACTTCTTTTATGTAACAGATTGCTTATAGGTTATTACATTTCCCTTTCTTCTAAACAAGGAAAATCACATTAGGAAAGAAGAAAAGCATGTTACATTATCTTTGCACCCCTTTATTTTCGCATAATCACTGGGTAGCCCTAGGCATAACCTGATAAAACTAAGAGGAGTATTAGGTATCTATACAATATGTAAGTAGGGGGGTAGAAAGTACCTCCATGAGATGATAGTCATATTTGTACTTTGTTTTAATTTTCCATATTCATAAAAATCTTGCAATGCTAAAGAACTAATAAACTCTGACACCCGAAATGTTCTTTGTTTTTTTAATTTTTTTTTTTTTAATAACTGGAGACAAAATGTTACTATGTTGCCCAGGCTAGTGTTGAACTCCTGAGCTCAAACTATCCCACCACCTTGGCCTCACAAAGTGCTGAGATTACAGGCATGAGCCACTGCAGCTGGCCACAAATACTGTTTAAATGGTTCTATAACATTTATGAAAGGCACATTTTTCCCCTTGTACTTTAGTATTAGGCTGGTGCAAAATATTTGTGGGTAAGTCTGCAATTAATTTTACACCAACCTATTATTGGATCAAAAATTATATTGAAAATTTAGGAGCAGGGCACATTAAATGTTAGATAGGTATAAGATAAGGGGTGAGGTCCATTTCTCAACCTGACACTACTTAGGTTTACAAATGTCATAATTGCATTTTTTTCCAGGAATCCTGAATTCCTGATGGTAAGCACCTTAGAGACTGTGCTTGCTCTAAAGGAGACATACAATAATCCTTGGGTAAAGGGGGAAAATATTGCCTGTTGATTCTTCCTCCGAGAAATTCTGGGCTCTTGGCATCTTTATCCAGAATTCACTCACAGCAGTATTAAGAAAATATTGACCACAACCCTGCAAGATCTAAAATGAATTACCTTATCCCATTTTTCTTAGACTGTCCAGATCTTCCAGTAGTTAAAACAGAATTGTTTCTTCTGTGAGATTTTAAAACTTGTTAGATTCATTCATTGTTGCTGTTCTTTTTTTGTTTGTTTGTTTTGTTTCATTGTTTGTTGTTTGGGGACTTTTTCATTTTTTGTTGTTTTTACTGAAGTTCTCAATAAAACATGAATCCTGTACTATCTAGTAAAAGCACAGTGTCCAGCTTCACTCTCCTATAATACAACGGACATATAGACACAACAAGTTGCTTACAAATGAAGTCTAAAAGAACTACTTTTGTTTGGGCAATCCACTCTCTTAAGCATGGACATATTTTTCACTAAGCAAGTCCCAGGAATCTCATCCCCTTCTTTCTGTGAATGGTTTGTGAATTGGTTTACAATATAATTCTGGCCAAGTGCAGGCAAGGGAAAAATCTCTCAGGGAGACTTCTAGGAACGCTTTCCCTAAATATTCTAAGAAATTATCCTTCCTCTTTTGGAAATTTTTACATCTGAAAGTTATATCTAGAATTGTGGAAGCCTTTTTTTGTGTGACCACAAGGGTAAGCTAACAAGCTGAAAATGGCTAAGAGGAAGGACCAATATCACAGACATATGATGGTTAATTTTGCATCAGTTGACTGGGCTAAGGGATGCTGGATGCCTGGATAGCTGCTGTAATGTTATTTCTGGTGTTTGAGTGAGGGCTTTTCCAGAAGAGATTAGCATTTGAATCAGTAGACTTCGTAAAGATTTCCCTCACCAATCATCATCCAATCTTGAGGGCTTGAATAGAAGAAAAACACAGAAAAGGGGTAAATTAGCTTTCTCTCTGCTTGAGCTAAAAAAATCCATCTTCTTGGCCAGGTGCAGTGGCTCATGCCTGTAATCCTAGCACTTTGGGAGGCGGAGGTGGGTGGATCGCCTGAAGTCAGGGGTTCAAGATCAGCCTGGCCAACATGGTGAAACCCCATCTCTACTAAAAATACGAAAATTAGCCAGCTGTGGTGGCGTGCACCTGTAATCCAAGCTACTCATGAGGTTGAGGCAGGAGAATCACTTGAACCCAGGAGGTGGAGACTGCAGTGAGCCAAGATCATGCCATACACTCCAGCCTGGGTGACAGAGTGAGACTCCACCTAAAAAAAAAAAAAAAAAATTCCATCTTCTCTTGCATTTAAACATTGGAGCTCCTGGTTTTCAGGCCTTTGGACTTGAACCTGTACTTAGACCATTGGCATCCCTGATTCTTGGGCCTTTGAGCTTGGACTGGAATTACACCATGGGTTTTCCCGGACCTCCAGCTTGCAGATGGCAGATCATGGGACCTCACAAGTTCAATAATCATCTGAGCTCATCCTTTACAATAAATCTCTTTCTATTTATCTTTGTATATATCCTGTTGGTTCTGTTTCTCTGGAGAGCCCTGACTAACATACAATGGGTCCATGATGTTGTTGAGCTGATAAAAGCTAATCATTTTGGAGCTACCTTAACTCGGTGTTTCTTGTGAGTTATTGTCCTTAATATTAAGGATACTTTGAATTGGATTGTCTATTACTTAGCCTAAATGTACTAACTGATCATTTGCCTGTCCAGTCTCTTCAAGAAGACAATAGAATGTGCTTTAAAAAGTCAATAGGATAGAATAAGAAGAAAATCTGAAGATAAGGGCTTTGGATAATTTTAACACTGATTCAGAGAATATTCTGCATTGTTAGAGGACTAAAAGCAGGGAAAAAAAAAATCCTGTCACTTCTCGTTGACACGTATAACTTCTCAGATACAACTTGTAAATGTCAAAGTGCATAGAAAAACTTTTCGAAAACTGAAGTGCAGTCTGACCATTAACTGGTATTATTTAAAGCACATTGCAGGCGTTGAATTGAGTGGGATTTTGAACGTGGACCGCTGTCTAAAAGCAGAAGGTTCCGGGCATAAGGGTCTCAGCAAATGGGGCCAAAATAGAATGAGTATGCAAGACTCAAAGTAATAAATAAAACTTCCTAGATTTATGTGGTTTCAACCAATTCGTTGAACTATTTTTTAACCAGAAACCAGTGATCTTAGCATATGTTTCTATGTGCTTGCTTATGGCAAGATGTAGTTTAGCACAAACACACATTATTAACCTTTCTGAAGGCAGATTTCACTAGAACAAGTAGTGCAAATTGGAATTTGTCTCATAAAGATGTGCCATTTTGATGCAAGCTAAATGATGCCTTGGTATAATTACTGGTTAAAATATAATTACGAAGAAACTGGATTCATAATAAAATTCCAAGACTTCACTGAGGGGTCAAAGGGATATGCATTCTTAGATACGATGTCAGTAGAGAATGTATATGGAAAGCTCCTACTTTTGCCAGATTTATGCTGAAAACGTCAAAAGAAAAAAACAACAACAAAAAAAACCCGAGGAACCCCCCCTGGCTCGCCCCCCTACCCCCACACACACTAGAGATCTAGGACAAAGAAAAGACAAACAAAACATTGTATGACATTGACGTTAAATTGAAAGTTAAGAGAACTAATTACCAATCCTTGTATCAGCCTGAGGAATATATTGGGGAAAACTTTACTCTGCTTCCATTTTCTGTTTTTTGATTTGACAGTCTTTATATTGAGGTTCAGAACTCAAATGATAATTGGTGTCTTTTCCTATAAAATTTTATTTAACCTCTCAGCAAGGGAGAGGAGGAAAGAGTCAAATTTGGTGTGTGTGTGTGTGTGTGTGTGTGTGTGTGTGTGTGTGTGTGTGTGTGTGGTGGGACTTGCTGCTGCACTTCAGGGAAGAGTGGAGCTTTTTTTGGTTTAGGTTAAAGTATATCTTCAGCTTTGGTCAATGCATCTTATATCTGGGGAATGTGGCTACCATATTGTACAATGCAGGTTTAGAAGGCATCTCAATTAGAATGCTTTTGATGAGGTCACTGAAGAAACTCAAAATGGAGAATAAATAAATGTAGAGGCAGGGCGCGATGACTCATGCCTGTAATTCCAGCACTTTGTAATTCCAGGCCCCGGTGGGTGGATAACAAGGTCAGGAGATTGAGACCCTCCTGGCTAACAGGGTGAAACTCCGTCTCTACTACAAATGTAATAAACAAACAAATAAACAAATAAAATAAAATAAAATAAAATAAAAGTAGCTGGGTGTGGTGGCAAGCACCTGTAATCCCAGCTACTTGGGAGGCTGAGACTGGATAATCATTTGAACCTGGGAGGAGGAGGTTGCAGTGAGCCGAGATTACACCACTGCACTCCAACCTGGGCAACAGAGCAAGACTGTCTCAAAATAAATAAGTAAATTAAATAAATAAATAAAGAGATGGGGTGATCCTAAGGCAAATTCCATGACATTAAAGATTCAGGTTCTTTCCATCATTTGGTTCTTCATTTCTCAGTAAATTAACTTTGTACTTGAGGCCACTCCACATAACAACCAGAATTCCACTGAACATGATCTGATTACCTCTGAATTAGATGCATTTTCATGTTTCTTTAAGTTTTAAAATTCTGATTTACTCTACCCAAAATATTGTAGAGAATCAGCCATATGTCTTTAAATCTGGAATCTCCCAATATACCTTCTAAAATAAACTACAACGATGCAGTTTTTAATTCTGTGAAGGAACGTATGTTTGGTGGAAGTGGAAGGCTAAACATAAATTTAATAGCTCCTTAATGTTAGTGAGCAAAGTATTCCCAAAAACTATAATGAACAATTAAAAGTCAATTAAATCCATTTAAATTATTATAAAATAAAATAGATATTTAAGATGGACTTAAGCTATCTGCTGCTGATTGTAATTTGAAAAACTGATCGATATCAGCAAGCTTTGGGTTTCATTTATTCAGTACTAGAATGGACAGAGAAACCTTTCAATTGTTTAGGAGTAGTTCCTATAGCAGATTTTTAAAGGAAACCGTCGCAATTTGATGAACCCATCCATCACTAAAAATCTGAAATGTAGAGGGTATTAGCATTCTTTACCTCACATGATGAGAATTATGAACATTTACTCTTTTTTAAATAATTGTACTTAAAAAAACAATTCACTACCCACTATTAGCATTTGGAATAGGCTGTAGTGAATTTTAATTCAAGGAAACAAATGTAAGGAACCTAGAAATACACCATTCTTATGTGTCACAATGGCACATTTTGATAAGGTATCACTGGTGATTTTAAACAATAAACAGCTCAATTTTCACGGCTTATGAATAGGTTATGTTCAGTGCCTCCTGGTTCCAGTCAGTGTAGAAATGGCTCCAGAGTCACTGCTGTAACAGGACTTTGGCTCACTGGGCTTCTGTCAAAACTCACAACTAAAGATACTACTCTGAATATAGGAAGTGAGGAAAAGCTTTAAGAGTGCAAATGATTTTAAAGCTCAAAATAGATTACACTGACTTTGACAGCAGTTGTTCTTTTTCTCCCACCTCCATTCCTAACTCAAGGTCATTCAGGGCGTTTTGTCAATAGAATGGACTGTTCGTAACTTCCATCAGTGATCTCGTGATGATCAAGATTCACTTTCCACTGTTCTTTTACTGTGGAGGAGATGGGGCAAAGGAGGCACCCACCAGAGGCAGGATGCACAGTTCTGCTGCTAGTGTAATGCTCGGCAGGTTGAGCCTTGAAGCAAAAGGAGGCTGGTGAAAATGCCCCCTCCTAGGGTCCCTCCAAGGGTTAAGAGAGTTAATGCATATAAAGGAAGGGTCTGGCACATAGGAAATGCTCAATATCAACAAATGGACCTATTCCTGTAGTTTATTACTAAGAAGTCTCTTTGTTTGCTACACTCAGCTAACTCATGTTCATCATTTTGATTTTTGCTTTGTATAGGTTACATTCAGTTCTTTAGAACTACTGCAACTGTCAAGGCATAAGTCTTAGTAATCTTGATGATATTTCATTCAGTCTTAAGTGGGTAGGAGTCCACAAATCTACCATGGAGAGCTCCCCAGCATTCTGTATCAAGGGATAAATACATGGCTTTGAGAGGGTGAGCAGAGCCAGCTTGCTGAGCGGGAGTTTTGACAGAAGTTCTTGGAGTAGTTATGAAGTCTGTGGGTATGGGGCCAACATTTTTTTAGGTAGACTTTAATCTTTCATCAGGGTTATATTCATTGCCAAAGATGTTTTCAGCTCCTGAAAGCTCACTCATTTTACTTTACACATATATCCAGGAAGGTTGTTAGAGCTCCAAATTCTCTTAAATTCTATGGATGTGAAATTCCTCTCAGACAATATCACCGACCTGGAGTAAGTACTAGGTGATTTGTTAACATGATAAAACTAATACACCACAAAAGACAGGCAGCCTCCTGAGGCCTGAAATTTCACACAGCACTTTCACTTTATGGCCATCTCTCTCATCCGGGGCATAAATTTGATTATTTTAATGCTCTGGAAAGATAGAGAATTTGTAGAGCATTTAAGATATGGAAACGTAGTTTGGCCATCACAAGGTCAGATTTCTTTTTTTGTCATGGTGCTATCTAAACAAATGCTCTTACATCTTTGCTTATGATACTTTTCAGTCAAGGTTGAGAATAAGTTTACATTTTAAAAAGGAAAATCTAAAATTTCCGTTTTTAAGTGCAAACTTAGAAACGGGGGTATTTAGAGGTGGGGAGTGTTGCTGTCATGAATTTCTTGCTTTGTCACAAACTTCATGACTTCAGCTATAGCTCTTCTTTATTTTCAAAAGCCTTAATAAGGTGACCTGAGATGAGTTTCTCAGTCACATCCCCATGACATGTAATTAGATAATGAAACTCAAATTTTTAGGGAGGGCTTTGTACTGAGTAAGAAGTGGAAGAAATGACTTAACCGGGATCTAATCAAAGAAAAGTAAAGACCTGTGACAGAGAGACAGCTGGGGAGATGCAATTACTTATGAATTTGCCCTTGTTTTAAATTATAACACTATAACTGGGCACAGTGGCTCACGCCTGTAATCCCAGCACTTTGGAAGGCCAAGACGGGTGGATTGCCTGAGGTCAGGACTTCAAGATCAGCCTGACCAACATGGTAAAACCCCATCTCTACTAAAAATATAAAATTAGCCAGGTATGGTGGCACGTGCCTGTAGTCCTAGCTACTTGGGAGGCTGAGGCAGGAGAATCGTTTGAACCCAGGAGGCGGAGGTTGCGGTGAGCCGAGGTTGCGCCATTGCACTCCAGCCTGGGCAACAAAAGTGAAACTCCATCTCAAAATAAATAAATAAATAATAACACCATGTCTTGAAAAGTGGTGAAAAAAAGCCGGGCATTAATTTTGTTACATTTTCATGTGATTGATTTTATTGTAAGACCTACAGAACTTATTCTTAGATTTTAGTGTTCCTAGGAGTCACACCTGATACCTATTAAGATGGCAAAATTCTTTTTCCACCTCAGAACTACTACAGTAGAATGAGGAATCTGAATTTTATGCACAATAAAGTTTAAGATTAGCTGCCATAAATTATCCCCCCATTTCTTCCTGTTCTCAAATTTGCCTTTGCTAAATCTGTAACTGGAGTCAAGTCACCTTCCATTTCCCTTGATTAGACAACAAGTATTTTTTACTGTCTTGAAGGTAAAATCATTCTTACATTTTTGGAGGTACTAGGATCAATAGGAACTTAAATTCAGTCTAGTTTTTATACTATTTATTTAGCACTGATCTCCTACTACATACAGAACACCTGGTCCTCAGATCCAAACATGAACCCTGCCCTCAAGATCCTTTTAACCAAGTAAAAGATGAAAAAAAAAAAACAAAAAAAAACTGATGGATACCCGAATCTGGTCAATAAACTGTGAGAGGTGCTCAGAGTAGGTTCTGAGGAAGGGCACCCACTCTAGCTTTAGGAGTGTGGAGATGGTCAGGAAATTCATTCTGGAAGAGGTAACACCGGAGACCCATCTGAAATGATCGGGTTTTAGCTAGGATTTGGGCTATTCAGAGGATACAGAAGACATTATAGGGTGGGAGAACGATTCTGGCAATGCCATGTTAAAAGGACATATTATATTTATGGAGATCACACGTATTATTAGGTGCTGGTGATGAGTCTGGAAAATGAAGCCAATTTTTGGATGTCATATTTAGGACCTGAGACTTTGTCCTAAAAATAAAGAAAAGGTTGGCAAGAAGCTTTTTGTTAGACTCACCCATATCAAAGATGACACACAATTGCCACAAAACAGTAATGAGTGGTGAAATGTTTTGCTCATCAGGTCAGTTTGCATTTAGAGAAAAAGGCATAATTCTTCCTCCTGTTGTGGTAGATAAAAGCAAATGCCCTTTTGCAGCAATCACTCACAATGTTATCTCTGAAATAAATAGGTAAGATTAATGCGTGGTGTTTATGTTAGCTGGAGATTTATGCAGTTGGTGTAGAGACATCATTGCTTGTACTGGTGATGCTGTAATAGAAACTATTCATTAGCACTGCCAAAGCCATTCTTTAAAGCAGTGGTCCTCAACCTTTGTGGCATCAGGGACCAGTTTTGTGGGAAATAATTTTTCCACGGACCAGGTTGGGGGTTTTGGGATCATTCAAGCACATTTCAATTATTGTGCACTTTATTTCTATTATTACTACATTGTAATATATAATGACATAATAATACAACTCACCAAGATCTAGAATCAGTGGGAGCCCTGAGCATGTTTTCCTGTAACTAGATGGTCCCATCTGGGGGTAATGGGAAGCAGTGATAGATCATCAGGCATTAGAATCTCACAAAGAATGTGCAAGCTAGATCCCTTGCATGCACAGTTCACAATAGGGTTCATGTTCCTACGAGACTCTAATGCCACTGCTGATCTGATGGGAGGCAGAGCTCAGGTAGTAAGGCGGGCAAGGGTTGGGGAGCAACTCTAAATACAGATGATGCTTCATTCACTTGCCTGCTATTCACCTCCTGCTGTGCAACCCAGTTCCTAACAAACCATGGATAGGTGTCAGTCTGTGGCCTGGGGGTTTGGGGACCTCTGCTTTAAATAAAACAATTATACATAGAGACAATAGAGCATGGTGGTTAGGGACTCAGGTTGTGGATTCAAATGTGAGTAAATTATATAACTCTCTTAGCCTCAATATTCTTTTTTTTTTTTTTTTTTTAAGTCTGGGTGATAGTTCATGATAGTGACCAGCAGTGATGAAAATTACATGAGGTAATACACTGTTATGGATTGAATTGTGTGCCAGAAAAAAGACATATTGAAGCCCTAACAGACTGAGACCTCAGAATGTGACTGTAGTTGAAAATAGAGTATTTACAGAAGTAATAAATTAAAGCGAGTTATTAAGGCAGACTCTAATCCACTATAACTGGTGTTCTTGTGAAAAGGAAAAATTTGGACACAGAGAAAGGTATACAGGGGGAACATATGGACATGAAGGCAGAGATCAGGGTAATGTATTCATAAGCCAAGGGATGCTACAGATTGCCATTAAACCCCTAAAAGCCAGGACAGAAAAATGGTAATGTTGCTCCCACCAGCTCTCAAAAGAACCCACCCTGCCCACACATTGATCTTAGACTTCTAGCCTCTAGAACTGTGAGATAGTGAATTTGTGCTGTTTGGCCACCTAGTTTATAGCACTTTGTTATGCCATCTCTAGCAAACTAATACATTCACGTAAATACTGCAGCACATAGCAAATGTGCAACATTATCAGTCTTTCTTTCTTTTTTTTTTTTTTTTTCTGTTTGAGATGAAGTCTTGCTCTTGTTGCCCAGGCTGGAGTAGAGTGGCATGATCTTGGTTCACAGCAACCTCAACCTCCTGGGTTTAAGTGATTCTCCTGCCTCAGCCTCCCGAGTAGCTGGGATTACAGTCACGCACCACCACATCCGGCTAATTTTGTATTTTTTGTAGAGACGGGATTTCTCCATGTTGGTTAGGCTGGTCTCAGACTCCTGACCTCACGTGATCCGCTCACCTCAGCTTCCCAAAGTGCTGGGATTACAGGCCTGAGCCACTGCCCCCAGCCTATCTGTCCTTCTTATTGCTGTTAATACTAAGCTTTAGTCACATTTCCAGATTTCTACTCAGACTCTTCTTGTCCAGTCTGGCTCCTTTGATGAGAGTGCATTGTTCTATAGGTCACAGACAGGAAAAATCAGAGGTGTAATGCAGAATGGGATGCACAGATTTCTTACAGCTATGTGTAGAGAGCAGGGCCATTCTGGAAGCATTGAAACCAGTTATCAGCCAGTCACAGGTAGCGCTAGGATGATGACATGACAGGGCAGCGTAAAAAGCAAAGGCTTTGGGTATGAACAGACTGGGCCTGACATCTTCAGAAAAAACAAACTAACCAACAAATGAAGCAAAACAACAAAACACAATACAAACAACTTAATAGTTTGATTAGGAATGAAGGAGAAGTTGAACATATACTGATAAGATGCTTATGTGGTTGCATATCTTATTTTTACATGAATCAAAGATATTTATTTGTTACATAGTATTGACCAGAACCAAAGACAGTTACAAGAAGACAAATATAAAAGAAAAATAAGAGGGAAGAAAATAGGAGAAGGAGAGAAAAGAGAAGGAGGAGAAAGAGGAGTGTGTGTGGAAATCAGCCATGTAGATTCAGGCAGTTCCTTCCATTGCAAACACAGTACTTCAGCGTAATTTCTCAGGAAGGTGTGATGGAAACTTTACCACCACAATTTCATTTCAAGGATGAGCTTTTGCTTTGAGATTTGTGAGTCCATTCACTCTGAGATTAATGTAACTGGGCTCTGCCAGTGTCCTTGACCAATAAGCAAGGGAGAAAGAAGAGAAAATATCTGGAAGTATTTGTATGTGGTTGGGAGACCATGGGTAGAAGTGATAAAAATAATAAAAAAGAGGAGAGACAGAGAGAAAATAAGCAAAATAAACAAATAAGCAAATCAAAGGATGGTCATCATTATTGCTAAGTACACAGGTTCTAAGCCCTAGCTCTGTCACCTCAGGTACAGGGCCAACCTCTTTTAAGACTCTGCTCCCCCATCTATAAAATGAAGTTAATAAAAACACTTATCTCATTGAGCTAATTATGAGGATTAAACCAGCTAATACACAGAAAACTTAGCTTGTTTCTATTCATGAATTATTACTGTGCTGGGTATTCATCAAGAGGAGAGGATTAAATAAATCATGGTATATCTATTCTATGATACAATTAAAGTGAATCTGGTAAGGCTTCATGTGTCGATAAGGCAAAATGTCCAATATGAACAGTTAAGTATAAAACAAGAGTTGTATAAGATAGTGCATAATATCTACACATTGCCTTGAAAAATGATGCATTTTCTTGCAGATTTATATATGTAGATTATTTCTGAAAGAATGACCGAGAAATTGGTTATAATGGTTCCTCTGTGGAAGTCATGTGGGAAAACACAGAGTAAGAAACATCATATTTTATTGTATTCCTGTCGTATTTGAAATTTTATCATTTGCATGTATTATTTTTTCAATTAAAAATAAAGTAAAAAATGAAAAAGAAAAAATACCCAGAAGAGTAAAACTAGCTCCTGTTGTATAGTTTGAGATTAAATGAAATAATACATAAAAGTTAGCATTATGCCTGACAATTAAAAAGCCCTACAATTATTATTACTATTATTAATAAAGTCATCTTTAACTTTCAGTGTAACTATTGAATGTTAAAAAAAGGGATGTTTATGGAAGAAGGAGGCATTGGGCTCATCAATGATGCTGCCAGAGTTGCTTGGCTACCTCATTTTTGGGGGTATGATTAACCACACTTTGCATGGTGTGGTTTATAGGTATGGTGAATGTTAGCTTACTTCCATGGCTTCCTGGTCTTTTAATGACATGGATTCATGTCAGAGCACCCATTTTCACATTATCAGTTTAGAAAAGCTTAGAGAAGGCCTCCTGAGACTCTTCACTAACAGGAGGTTTCCTGACCCCAAGGTCTACAGATTGGCTCCAATGAGGAGCTGCAAACCCATTTCATGCTAGAGTAAAAGTTTTCAATTTAAGGAGGAAATCTCAGAAGAAGGATACGTATTTTAAAGCTAATAGTGTTGTATAAGTTAATTTTGGTTCTTCAACCTAGAGTTGCAGAAAAAGGGAGATTCCCTTAAGCCTTGGATTGTTTCTGTTAAGCAATTTTCTAGAAACACTAGGGACACTATGTGTAGATTGAAAGTGTTTAAATTGTGTGTACACCCTCCCCCCAACACACACACACACACACACACACACACACACCATAGAAACAGAAAAACTAGACTCTTTCAAGGTCAATCCTTACCTAGGTGGCTAACATAAGTTGTTCTCATTTTGATCCTTCACAAACATTCTTTATTTATGAATTTATTCAAGGAACCACTGTGAGCCAATCTATATCTCACTTATTTCAGCATATTGGTGCTGGGAAAACTGTTTTGTTTTCTTCTGCTGTACTTAGACCAATGAGAGACTACTTTGAATTGGTGATTTGTGGAAAAGCAACTAGACTAGAGCTTATTAGTGGGTAAGCTGGTGACTCTGAGGCCACCCATTGGAAATGAGCTGAAAAAGTTGTCCTTTCATTGCAAATTTGCTCTCTCACAGCACAATCTAACACATGTAAAAACAAATGTAATAACCTCAGCACTGGGGAAAATATTTTGTTTTTCTTAAATGTATGTGTTATGTATAGTTAAATGTACTGCTATATACATAATACATATATATGTGTGTGTATATATCATATATCACATGAGATACATGTGTATATATCATATATCACATGAGATATATGTGTATATATGTGTGTGTGTATATGTATATATATATATATTTATTTATTTATTTCATCTTGATAGGAAAATTTCTTTCCATCTTACTTGGCAAGACATCATGCTCCAAGAGCACAAATAGCCTTTGAAAGCTATTTGAAAGCCTTTGAAATAGCACAAATAGCCTTTGAAAGACTAATAATTCTGTTTCTTCCCCCAATTCTTGGGTTCTTTCATTTCTCTATAGTTTTCAGGTTGGTTAATTGTATTTTCAGTCTGTACATTTAAACCTATTTAGTGAAAAAACATCTGTTAGTTCCTGAGGTTGGTAGAACACTGAAGACATTAGTCACCTTACAACCAACACAAAAAATACTAGGTTTAGCTATTCCCTTCAACTGCTCTAGGAAATAGATGTGGTGGCAAGATAAATATTAGGTTTCATTTTCTCAAAGTTCTACAACTAGGTAATCTGAACTGTTTCCCAGATAAGTCTGTCTATGTCCTTAAGTGTCAACTAAACTACGAAACTTTAGTTCCTAAAATTGTAGTTTCAGGTTTGCTTGGTTCAATGCTCCTTTCAGAACCATATTTTCATGCATTTATTCATGCATACATGTTTGTTTTCAACCAAAATCTACTGAGCACTTATCATATTCAAGTCCTGGTTGAAAGGCTGGGAAAATATGAATGACAATTAATGCAAAATCTGATTTGAACAAGGTTTGGCTTAGGAAACAGACATGTAAATAGATAATTCCACCACAGTGTCTTAGTGTTAAATATAAGGTATTCTAGTATATAGAGGAAGAACACCTAATTTAGACTGGACGGGGCTGCGATATAAGGGAAAGATTCCAGGAAAAGTTGGTAACTGAGCTGAATGTCAAAAGGTAAGTATATGTGGGCTAAATAAAGAGTTGTACAAATTTATTTTTCTGATGTTTTGAATGACCTCTCCTTACTAATTAAAAGAATGTGGTGAAATTAAAGTACATTGAAAAACTCACAGGAGAAAACAAGTATATTTTTGTAATGAAAATGTTGAATCTAGAGTACTTGGCAGAGTTACATGTCTAGTGTAATGACACTCTGAATGGAAAGGGAAGATGATGAAGATGTTATCATTGTCCCCTTAGGCAGAAGGATCAACATTTAGTGACTTGAAGAATCTCTCAGCATGCTTTTTAAAAATAATAATTTCTGGGTTGTCTCCATGAATTCTGATTTAGTATGTCTGCAGAGAGGCCTAGGAATATGAATTTGTAACATGCCACCCAGGTCGGTACAGGGTTTTTTGCTCTTTGATTTTTATTTCCATCATCATGCCCTGCTCTTTTCTGTCCCACTACTACCACATTCACAAGAGACTGCTGTTTTCAAAACGAATTTTTTTTTTAATGTTAAGTAACAATGGAAAAGATATGAAATGAGGAAGTCATACAATTAGTTAAGCTTATACAGTATGAAGGTCCTGCTTCTACTGTAAATGCAATGTAGCCTTTGAACTTAGGACATCTTTATAGGGCCATTCTTGGATTATTTTCCCTCCTGGCAAAGAATTTCCCTGTGAGACAGCTCCACTTTATTTCCTGCCACATAAAAGTTTGTCAGTTGTTCATTTTACTTCTAACTAACTTGAGCATAAGCATCTAATCTTAACTCTACTGACTACTTGACCTTCTTCAGGTCCCTTTGGGTTTCTTATTCAAAGGAGCATTCTTATCCTTAGCTGATTTTAAAGGACATACTAATATCTCAAATAAGCCAACACTGTATTTACACAGAAAGCGACCTTTGTTGAATCCTTCATAATGATAGCACCACAGGTTAGAGATACCTTCTCCATAAAATAATAATACCTATGACAAAGCACTTACACACATAACATCTCAGGCTTATCCATGATACTCAATAGATATTTGTTGAAAACTAGATAATGAAATTCAGTAATTGTGAGTCACTCAAAGACATTCTTGTCTCAGGATACTTATGTCTAGGAAAAGTGATATATCATTCCAGATCTTATATTTGACATGGGAAAAAGTGACTAATGTCAAAAATAGCCAAGGTGCTATTTTATTTTTATTTATGTATTTATTTTTATTATACTTTAAGATCTAGGATACATGTGCACAATGTGCAGGTTTGTAACACAGGTATGCATGTGCCATGTTGGTTTGCTACACCCATCAACTCATCATTTACATTAGGTATTTCTCCTAACACTATCCCTCCCCCAGCCCCACACCCTCCAACAGGCCCCGGTGTGTGATATTCCCCTCCCCGTATCCATGTGTTCTCATTGTTCAACTCCCACTTATGAGTGAGAACATGAGGTGTTTGGTTTTCTGTCCTTGTGATATTTTGCTGAGAATGATGGTTTCCAGCTTCATCCATGTCCCTGCAAATGACATGAACTCATCCTTTTTTATGGCTGCATAGTATTCCATGGTGTATATGTGCCACTTTTTCTTTATCCAATCTATTATTGATGGACATTGGGTTGGTTCCAAGTCTTTGCTATTGTGAATAGTGCCACAATAACCATATGAGTACATGTGTCTTTATAGTAACATGATTTATAATCCTTTGGGTATATACCCAGTAATGGGATTGCTGGGTCAAATGGTATTTCTAAGTTCTAGATCCTTGAGGAATCACCACACTGTCTTCCACAATGGTTGAACTAATTTACACTCCCACCAACAGTGTAAAAGCATTCCTATTTCTCTAGACCTTCTCCACCATCTGTTGTTTCCTGACTTTTTAATGATCACCATTCTAACTGGTGTGAGATGGTATCTCATTGTGGTTTTGATTTGCATTTCTCTGATGACATGTGTCTGTTGGCTGCATAAATGTCTTCTTTTGAGAATTGTCTGTTCATATCCTTCGCCCACTTTTTGATGGGGTTGTTTGTTTTTTTCTTGTAAATTTGTTTAACTTCTTTGTAGATTCTGGATATTAGCCTTTTGTCAGATGGATAGATTGCAAAAGTTTTCTCCCATGCTATAGGTTGCCTGTTCACTCTGATGATAGTTTCTTTTGCTGTGCAGAAGCTCTTTAGTTGAATTAGATCCCATTTGTCAATTTTGGCTTTTGTTGCCATTGTTTTTGGTGTTTTAGTCATGAAGTCTTTGCCCATGCCTATGTCCTGAATGGTATTGCCTAGGTTTTCTTCTAGGGTTTTTATGGTTTTAGGTCTTGCATTTAAGTCTTTAATCCATCTTGAGTTAATTTTTGTATAAGATATAAGGAAGGGATCTAGTTTCAGCTTTCTACATATGGCTAGCCAGTTCTCCCAGCACCATTTATCAAATAGGGAATTCTTTCCCCATTTCTTGTTTTTGTCAGGTTTGTCAAAGATCAGATGGTTGTAGATGTATGGTGTTATTTCTGAGGCCTCTATTCTGTTCCATTGGTCTATATATCTATTTTGGTAGCAGTACTGTGATGTTTTGGTTACTGTAGCCTTGTAGTATACTTTGAAGTCAAGTAGCGTGATGCCTCCAGTTTTGTTCTTTTTTGCTTAGGATTGTCTTGGCTATGTAGGCTCTGTTTTGGTTCCATATGAAATTTAAATTAGTTTTTCTTCCAATTCTGTGAAGAAAGTCATTGGTAGCTTGATGGGGATAGCATTGAAACTATAAATTAGTTTTATATTTATACCTTGGGCAGTATGGCCATTTTCACGATATTGATTTTCCTATCTATGTGCATGGAATGTTATTCCATTTGTTTGTGTCCTCTTTTATTTTGTTGAGTGGTGGTTTGTAGTTCTGCTTGAAGAGGTCTTTCACATCCCTTGTAAGTTGGATTCCTAGGTATTTTATTCTCTTTGTAGTAATTGTGAATGGGAGTTCATTCATGATTTGGCTCTTTGTTTGTCTGTTCTTGGTGTATAGGAATGCTTGCGATTTTTGCACATTGATTTTGTATTCTGAGACTTTGTTGAATTTGCTTATCAGTTTAAGAAGATTTTGGGCTGAGACAATGGGGTTTTCTAGATATACAGTCATGTCCTCTGCAAACAGAGACAATTTGGCTTCCTCTTTTCCTAATTGAATACCTTTTATTTCTTTCTCTTGCCTGATTGCCTTTGCCAGAACTTCCAATACTATGTTGAACAGGAGTGGTGAGAGAGGACATCCTTGTCTTGTGCTGGTTTTCAAAATGAATGGTTCCAGTTTTTTTCCCATTCAGCATGATATTGGCTGTGGGTTTGTCATAAATAGCTCTTATTATTTTGAGATACGTTCCATCAATACTAGTTTATTGAGAGTTTTTAGCATGAAAGGCTGTCATATTTTGTCAAAGGCCTTTACTGCATCTGTCGAGATAATCATGTGGTTTTTGTCCTTGGTTCTGTTTATGTGATGGATTACATTTATTGATTTGTGTATGTTGAACTAGCCTTGCATCACAGGGATGAACCTGACTTGATCATGGTGGATAAGCTTTTTGATAGACTGCTGGATTCAGTTTGCCAGTATTGTATTGAGGATTTTCACATCGATGTTCATCAGGGATATTGGCCTAAGTTCTCTTTTTTTGTTGTGTCTCTGCCAGGCTTTGGTATCAGGATGATGCTGGCCTCATAAAAGGGGTTAGGGAGGATTCCTCTTTTTCTATTGATTAGAATAGTTTCAGAAGGAATGGTACCAGCTCTTCTTTGTATGTCTGGTAGAAATCGGCTGTAAATCTGTCTAGTCCTGGACTTTTTTTGGTTGGCAGGCTATTAATTATTGCTTCAATTTCAGAACCTGTTATTGGTGTACTCAGATTCAACTTCTTCCTGGTTTAGTCTTGGGAGGGTGTATGTGTCCAGGAATTTATCCGTTTTTTTCTAGATTTTCTAGTTTATTTGCATAGAGGTGCTTATAGTATTCTCTGAAGGTAGTTTGTATTTCTGTGGGGTTGGTGGTGATATCCCCTTTATCATTTGATTTTTCTCTCTTTTTTTCTTTGTTAGTCTTGCTAGCAGTCTATCTAATTTGTTGATATTTTCATAAAACCAGCTCCTGGATTCATCGATTTTTTGGAGGGTTTTTTGTGTCTCTATCTCCTTCAGTTCTGCTCTGATCTTAGTTATTTCTTGTCTTCTCCTAGCTTTTGAATGTGTTTGCTCTTGCTTCTCTAGTTCTTTTAATTGTGATGTTAGGGTGTCGATTTTAGATCTTTCCTGCTTTCTTCTGTGAGCATTTAGTGCTATAAATTTCCCTCTACACACTGCTTTAAATGTGTCCCAGAGATTCTGGTATGTCTTTGTTCTCATTGGTTTCAAAGAACACCTTTATTTCTGCCTTCATTTTGTTACTTACCCAGTAGTCATTCAGGAGCAGTTTGTTCAGTTTCCACGTCGTTGTGCAGTTTTGAGTGACTTTCTTAATCCTGAGTTCTAATTTGATTGCACTGTGGTCTGAGAGACAGTTTGTTGTGATTTCTGTTTATTTGCTGAGGAGTGTTTTACTTCCAATTTTGTGGTCAATTTTGGAATAAGTGTGATGTGCTGCTGAGAAGAATGTATATTCTGTTGATTTGGGGTGGGGAATTCTGTAGATGTCTATTAGATCTGCTCAGTCCAGAGCTGAGTTCAAGTCCTGGATATCCTTGTTAATTTTCTTTTTTATCTGTCTAATATTGACAATGTGGTGTTAGAGTCTCCCATTATTATTGTGTGGGAGTCTAAGCCTCTTTGTAGGTCTCTAAGAACTTGCTTTATGAATGTGTGTGCTCCTGTATTGGATGCATATATATTTAGGATAGCTAACTCTTCTTGTTGAATTGATCCATTTACCATTATGTAATGGCCTTCTTTGTCTCCTTCGATATTTGTTGGTTTAAAGTCTGTTTTATCAGCAACCAGGATTGCAACCCCTGATTTTTTTGCTTTCCATTTGCTTGGTAGATCTTCCTCCATCCCTTTATTTTGAGCCTATGTGTTGTTTTGTACTTGAGATGGGTCTCCTAAATACAGCACACTGATGGGCCTTGACTCTTTATCCAATTTGCCAGTATGTGTCTTTTAATTGGGGCATTTAGCCCATTTACATTTAAGGTTAATATTGTTATGTGTGAATTTGATCCTGTTATTATGATACTAGCTGGTTATTTTGCCTGTTAATTGATTCAGTTTCTTCATAGCATCAATGGTCTTTACAATTTGGCATGTTTTTGCAGTGGCTGGTACCGGGTGTTCCTTTCCATGTCTAGTGCGTCCTTCAGGAGCTCTTGTAAGACAGGCCTGCTGGTGACAAAATCTGTTAGCATTTGCTTGTCTGTAAAGGATTTTATTTCTCTTTCACTTATGAAGCTTAGTTTGGCTGGATATGAAATTCTGGGTTGAAAATTCTTTTCTTTAAGAATGTTGACTATTGGCCCCCATTCTCTTCTAGCTTTTAGGGTTTCTGCAGAGAGATCCACTGTTAGTCTGATGGGCTTCCCTTTGTGGGTAGCCTGACCTTTCTCTCTGGCTGCCCTTAATATTTTTTCTTTCATTTCAACGTTTGTGAATCTGACAATTATGTGCCTTGGGGTTGCTCTTCTCAAGGAGTATCTTTGTGGTGTTCTCTGTATTTTCTGAATTTGAATGTTGGCCTGCCTTGCTACGTTGGGGGAATTCGGGAGTTCTCCTGGATAATATCCTGAGGAGTGTTTTCTAACTTGGTTCCATTCTCCTCATCACTTTCAGGTACACCAATCAAACATAGATTTGGTCTTTTCACATGGTCCCATATTTCTTGGAAGCTTTGTTCATTTCTTTTCACTTTTTTTTCTCTAATCTTGTCTTTTCACTTTATTTCATTAATTTGATCTTCAATCATTGATATCCTTTCTTCTGCTTAATTAAATTGGCTATTGAAGCTTGTGTATGCTTCACAAAGTTCTCATACTATGGTTTTCAGCTCCATCAGATCATTTAAGCTCTCCTCTGCACTAGTTATACCAGTTAGCCATTTATCTAACCTTTTTTTCAAGGTTTTTAGCTTCCTTGCAATGGGTTACAACATGCTTTTTTAGCTCAGAGACGTTTGTTATTACCGACCTTCTGAAGCCTACTTGTGTCAACTTGTCAAATTCATTCTCTGTCCAGTTTTGTTCCCTTGCTGGCAAGGAGTTATGTTCTTTTGGAGGAGAACATAACTGGTATTGGAATTGTCAGCCTTTCTGCTGTGATATCTCCCTATCTTTGTGGTTTTATCTACCTTCGGTCTTTGATATTGGTGACCTATGGATGGGGTTGTGGTGTGGATGTCCTTTTTGTTAATGTTGATGCTATTCCTTTCTGTTTGTTAGTTTTCCTTCTAACAGACAGTACCCTCAGCTGCAGGTCTGTTGGAGTTTGTTGGAGGTCCACTCCAGACCCTGTTTGCCTGGGTATCACCAGTGGAGGCTTCAGAGCAGCAAATATTGCTGTCTGATCCTTCCTATGGAAGCTTCATCCCAGAGGAACACCCACCTGTATGAGGTGTCTGTTGGCCCCTACTGGGAGGTGTCTCCTAGTCAGGTTACATGGGGGTCAGGGACCCACTTGAGGAGGCAGTCTGTCCGTTATCGGAGCTCGAATACCGTGCTGGGAGAACCACTGCTCTCTTCAGGGCTGTCAGACAGGCATGTTTAAGTCTGCAGGAGCTGTACGCTGCCTTTTGTTCAGATATGCTCTGCCCCCACAGGTGGAATCTAGAGAGGCAGTAGCCTTGCTGAGCTGTGGTGGGCTCCACCCAGTTCGAGCTTCCCTGCTGCTTGGTTTACACTGTGAGCATAGAACTGCCTACTCAAACCTCAGCAATGTCAGACGCCCCTCCCCCTGCCAAGCTCCAGTGTCCCAGGTTGATCTCAGATGGCTGTGCTAGCAGCGAGCAAGGATCCATGTGTGTGGGATCCACTGAGCCAGGCATGGGAGGGAATCTCCTGGTCTCCCGATTGCTGAGACCATGGGAAAAGTGCAGTATTTGGGCAGAGGTGTACTGTTCCTCCAGGTACAGTCACTCATGGCTTCCCTTGGCTAGGAGAGGGAAATCCCCTGTCCCCTTGTACTTCCCGGGTGAGATGATCCCCACCCTGCTTCGTCTTGCCCTCCATGGGCTGCACCCACCGTCCAACCAGTCCCAGTGAGATGAACCAGGTACCTCAGTTGGAAATGCAGAAATCATGCGTCTTCTCTGTCGATCTCGCTGGGAGCTGTAGACTGGAGCTGTTCCTATTTGGCCATCTTGAAAGTGACTCCAAGGTGCGATTTAAATACTCACTGAAATAGCATGTAAACATCATCTCCTATCTTTCTCAAGTTGTTAGCTGATCTCCCATGATCCCTTCAGAGCTGGTCTATTAACCAAGGATTACTGGACAATAGTAACTAGGCTACTTGGTTTTCCCCCAAGAACTCAAAACTGTCAAAGTGAAATTATGATATAGATGATTTGAAGCTATTTATTTGACATTTCGGAGGTTCTTTCATGAGCTTTAGAGGTAGAAGAGCAAAATATTGTTGTCCACTAAGAGCTTATAAGTAGACAAAGTTCACATAATACAGTAATGAGCACATTTGATTAAAACAAAAGGAGTCCGTATTTCTGCAGCTATATAGAAACTAGTAAACCTTCGGCATATGTCTCCAGTACTGAACAGGGACCTTTCTTCGAAGTGAGGGGGCCTGGAGAAATAATTCAATGATGTTAGGAGATCTGATTTGGAAATACAGTTATTAAATGAAAGTAGGTATTATGCTATGAAGTCCCCAAATGCCCAAAAATGTAGAGGCGAGAACAGGGAGATTTATAATTTGAATTTGGTTTCAAAATCTGCAAGACAACACCTATTTTTATTATTTTATTTATTTATTTTTGGGAGGATGGAGTTTTGCTCTAATCATCCAGGCTGGAGTGCAATGGGGCGATTGTGGCTCACTGCAACCTCTGCCTCCTGGGTTCAAGTGATTCTCCTCCCTCAGCCTCCTGAGGAGCTGGGATTATAGGCATGTGCCACAATGCCTGGGTAATTTTGCATTTTTAGTAGAGATGGGGTTTCTCCATGTTGGTAAGGTTGGTCTCGAACTCCCGACTTCAGGCGACCTGCCTGCCTCAGCCTCTCAAAGTCCTGGGATTACAGGCGTGAGTCACTGCACCTGGCCTACATCACCTATTTTTATTTTTGAAAATTTGGTTATCTGATGTGCACAATGCAATAGGGGAAAGCTTACAACGGGGCCATGTGTGGCCTTGTCTCTTTCATTTCTCCTTTGGATGTCTCTGAGACTATAGCGTAGTCAGTCAGGTGGGCTCATTTTCCTGAGATGGCTGCTCAATTAGGGGTTACGGCAAGCTTTGAAAGAGAAAGATGAAATGCTGACGACCCAACACAGGAATTCACATTTAAAAATTGTTCTGTACCAGCTCACAACATTGGTAACAACAATAGTAATTATCATTGTTATTTTAGAAAGTTGTGAGTCTGAAAGTGGGTGTGGAAAGTCAAACTGGAGAATAAACTTCCTCTGTTTGATTGACATTTTGGGAGCAATTCTTCTTTACCCTAATCATCAGCTCAGATTTGCAGAAACAATCTCTCTCTGAAAAATCACAAGCAAGTTCCAAAAAGGTAAGAATTCTGTTTGAATAAAATGAAATAAAGGAAAACTCAAATCTAATTCAAAGTACTTAGCTATTAAAAAATTATTCTTTCTGGCTCCATAGACACATGAACACCTTTTCATCCATATACAAATTTTAATGTTCTCTTCAAAATAATTCAATGTTATTTACTATGGATATCATTGGACAGACATTGAAAATGGTATTATTCTTGCTCACCTGCTTTTTTTTTTCTTTCTTTCTTTCTTTCTTTTTTAGATGTGTCTTGCTCTGTCAACCAGGCTGGAGATCAGTGGCATGATCTTGGCTCACTGCAACCTCCACCTCCCAGGTTCAAGCGATTCTTTTACCTCAGCCTCCTGAGTAGCTAGGACTGCAGGCGTGTGCCACCATGCCTAGCTAATTTTTGTATTTTTAGTACAGATGGGGTTTCACCCTGTTGGCCAGGCTGGTCTCAAACTCCTGAGCTTAAGTGATCCACCCACTTCGTCCTCCCAAAATGCTGGGATTACAGGCCTGAGCCACTGCCTCACAAAGTGCTGGGATTATAGACATGAGCCACCACACCCCACCTAATTCCTGCTCTCTTGAAATGTGCATTCTATTGTCCTCAGATCTCTTCACAGCATTACTTCTAGTTACTCCCTAGTTGAGCTCATCTGTCTCATAGCTTAATATCAATGATTTTCTTGATCTCATTCTAGATAAAAATCAAAACCCTAAAAATGACTCCCCAGTTAACTTTAGTTAGGACTTATCCGTTGAATTTCATAATCATATATCTAACTCCCTAATTGACACTTTCACTGGGATGACTATTTTGTACCTCCAGTTAACTGTCCCAAACGGAACTCATTCTCCTCTCACCACCCACGTCTCTGAGAATCTATTCTTTCTCTATCCTTCTACCCAAAATGCTAACTTCATTCTTCCAGTCAATCTGGCAGAAAATCTTACAGTCATCTATAATCTCTCTTTTTATCCCTATATCTCCCTCTGCCATCTGTCTCCTGCACTTTGATATATTAATATACAATCTATACCAAATTTTCTTAATGGCAACCATGCAACATAACCCAAATTCCATGATTCCTAAATATTATCTGCACTGTTACCCTATCTAAGCTACCATGTTTTCTTACCTGGAATATTGTGATCACTTCCAGCTGGTCTCTTAGCTTCCAACACTGACCCATACATTCTATTTTCCATAGTGCAGCCAGAAGGACCTTTTAAAAAATGTTAGCTCTTGATACCCTTCTACTCAAAACCTTCCAGTGATTTTCTATCCCATTCTAGATTAAAAAACTATACCATAAGAATGAACTTCAAGGCTCAAAATGGTCTGTACATATCAGTCCCCTAGCCCCCAACTCTGTATTATTTCCTGCTTTCCTGTCAAGCTCCTTTCATTTCAGGCACATTTTCTCCTCCAGATTTTGCATGTGGTCTTTGCTTTGCTTGGTATGTTCTTTTCTTCATATACCTGCAAGACTCTTTCATTTTATTTAACACTCTATTTAAACTTCACTTTATCAGAGTGACCTTCCCCGACCAAGCCATCTAGAATAATACATCCACCCTCCTTACTCTGTCTTTAAGTCTTTCTTCATAGTATGTCTTATACTTCTAGTTATCTGTCATTACAGTTGATTCTCATTATTTGAGGATTCAATATTTGTGAATTTTCTTACTTGCTAAAATTGATTTGTAACCCCAAAATCAATAATCACGGCACTTTTATCATTATTCACAGACAAGGGCAGTGGTGAAAAATTTGAGTAGGCTAAGGTGTACATTTTCAGCTGAGGTCTAACAAGGAGACATTCTGCTTTCTTTTTTCAGCTCCCATACTGCAAACAAATGTCCTATTCAGTCTATTTAGTGCCCCATTTTTACCATCTTTGTGCTTTTTCTTCTTGATTTTGCTATTAAAAAGGGCCTCCAAACATGGTGCTAAAGTACTGTCTAGTGTTTCTAAGTGCAAGAAGGTTGTGGTATGCCTTCCAGAGAAACTATGTGTGTTAGACAAGCTTCATCAGGCATGAGTTAAAGTGCTACTGGCCATGAGTTCAATGTTAATAAATCAACAATACATATTAAATAACATGCCTTTAAACAGAAACACACTTTAAAACAAAGTTATATATTGATTGTTTGATGAAAATTTTGTGACCAGAGGCCTACAGGAAACTAATGTATATTTCCCTTAGGAGTGATGATCTAGTAGTATTCACTAATTCAGTGTTTGGGATGACTTTATAGAACATAATTACCACAAATTATGAGAACTGATTATAGCTGGTTTTTCTATTTCTTTATTTTCCTCTGATAAAAAATAAACTTATGAGAGCAAGGCCTTTGTGTTCACTGCTGTATGTTCAAAGGTACTAATAAATATTTAATGAAATAATGAAAGGAAGAAAGAAAGAAATTCTCGTTGTAAAAGAATTACAATAGGTTAGTATTTCAAGAAAAATTCTCTAAACTGGTAAACAAACCAATTAAAAATAGAAATTGTGAAACCCTCTCTGAAGTTGATGTACAAGTTAATGAGGTAGAACAACCAGTCGGCAGGGGTGTTGTCATTTGAGTTGAGCCCTAAAGGGAGAAGAATAAACCATACCTGAGCAGCAATAAGGAAACAACATTCCAGGCAGAAAGAATAAGAAGTGAAGACTTGGTCAGACGCGGTGGCTCACACCTGTAATCCCAGCACTTTGGGAGAGCAAGGCAGGTGGATCACGTGAGGTCAGGAGTTCAAGACCAGCCTGGCCAACATGGAGAGAGCCCATCTCTACTAAAAAAAAAATACAAAAATTAGCCAGGTGCAGTGGCGCATGCCTGTAATCCTAGTGACTCGGGAGGCAGAGGCAGGAGAATCGCTTGAACCTGGGAGGCGAAGGTTGCCATGAACCAAAATCACACCACTGCACTCTGGCCTGGGTGACAGAGTGAGACTCGGTCTCAAAAAAAAAAAAAAAAAAAAAAGAAGTGAAGGCTCACAGCAAGAGGGATGGCAGCAGAGATTAAATGATAAAGTGAAGCCAATGTGAGCAATGGGAAGAATGGTGACAAAAAGGTGAAAGACATATGGAAGAAGTGGGAGGGATGCTAGATCAGGAAAACATTTTGTATTTTGGATGTTCTAAGAGAAATAGGAATCCATTGAAATATTTTAAGGAACATGAATTGATAAATGTGATCTATACTCCTAGGAAAACAAAGATAAAGAGGAAAATGATTGGTCAACTAATGGGCCCAGTTTTTAGTTGCTACTATTCTGTCATTGTCAAATAATGATCTATTCTGGGATGGAACCTAAGCTGGTCCAGGTACTACACAGACTGTTATGGGACCTCTAGTTTGATTTCTTAAAAATAAACTTGAAGAAGCTTTATTGGAGTTTCAGGTGTATGACGGGTAGCTTTGGCCAAAGAATTCTTCTCCATTTGGAAAGTACCTCTTCTTCAAACAAATGTGCAGATTTGGAAAAATACACAGGGAAACAAATTGAGGAGACAGGAACACTTTTGTAATCGGAATGATCTGTCAAAGGAACCCTGCTGCGTGGTGGCTCACACCTGTAATCCCAGCACTTTGGGAGGTTGAGTGAGCGGATCGCCCGAGGTCAGGAGTTCAAGATCAACCTGGCCAACATGGCGAAACCCTATCTTTACTAAAAATGTGAAGATTAGCTGGGCCTGGTGGCGTGTGTCTGTAATCCCAGCTACTCGGGAGGTTGAGGCAGGAGAATTGCTTGAACACAGGAGGCAGAGGTTACAGTGAGCCGAGATCGCACCACTGCATTCCAGCCTGGGTGACAGAAGGAGACTCCGTCTCAAAAAAATAAAAAGAATTAAAAAAAAAGGAAGTGTGCTCATCTGGAAATCAAGGAGTAGCAAATATTACAAACAAACGCACTCAATTTTATTAGGTATATATTTTAAAAGTCTTGTATTATGCTCAGCACTTCAAATTTGCTGCGTAAATTGGTAGTGATTATTATTATGAATTCTTATAATGAGTTCAGAGGTCAGTGGTTTTGAAAATTTGAAATCAATACCAAAAGAAACTCTCAAAACCACACAAGTACACAGAAACTAAACAACTTACTCCTGAATGACTTTTGAGCAAATGACAAGACAGAAATAAAAATAAAAATGGAAAGAAATAGAAATAGAGACACAACATGCCAAGCCTCAGGGAACTAGCAAAAGCAGGGTTAATAGGAAAGTTTACAATTATAAGTGCCTACATCAAAAAGAAAGATCTCAAATTAACAAAATAATGTCACATTTCAAGGAACTAGTGAAACAACAACAAACCAAATCTATACTAGACAAAGAAAAGAAATAAGAAAGATCAGAGCAGAACTAAATGGAATTAAAACAAACAAAAAAAAGTATACAAAGGTTCAATGAAAAAAAGTTGTTTTTTTTTTATAAGAGTAAACAAAATTGATAGTATACTAACTAGGTTAACCAAGAAAATAAGAGAGGAGATTCAAATAAGCACAGTCAGAAACGATAAAGGGGACATTACCATGACCACAGAAGTACAAAAGGTCATCAGAGACTACCATGAACATCTCTAACACACAAACTAGAAAACCTATAGGAAATGGATAAATTCCTGGAAGCATAGAATCTCTCAAGATTGAACCAGAAAGAAATAGAAATCTTAATCAGACCAATAACTAGTAATAAAATTGAATAAGTAAGAAAAAAAATTATCAGTGACAAAAAGCCCCGGACCAGACAGATTCACAGTCAAATTGTACCAGATTTACAAAGAAGAGCTGGTATCAATCTTACTGAAACTATTTCAAAAATTCAAGAAGGGTATATTCTTCTTTAACTCATTCTATAAAACCAGTATTATCCTGATATCAAAATCTGTCAAGGACACAAGAACAAAAGCAAACTACGAGACAATGTTCCTAATCAATATAGATGCAAAAATCTTCCACAAAATACTAGCAAACCAAATCCAACAGCACATCAAAAAGATAATCCGTCATGATCAAGTGGTTTTATTTCAGGGATGCAAGGATCATTCAACATATGCAAATAGTAAGTGTGATTTACCAAAGAAGCGTAATTAAAAACATAAGCCATATTATTATCTCCATAGATGCAGAAAAAGCACTCGGTAAAATCCAGCATTCCTTCATGATAAAATTTCTCAACAAACTAGGCATCAAAGGAACATATCACAAAATAGGAGCCATTTTTGACAAACCAACAGCCAAGATCATGCTGAATAGGGAAAAGTTGAAGGCATTCCCCATAAGAACTGGAACAAGATAAAGATATATACTCTTACCACTTCTATTCAATGTAGTACTAGAAGTCCTAACCAGCACAATCAGTCAAGGGAAAGAAATAAAAGACATCCAAACAGGAAGAGAGAAGTCAAATTATCTCTGTTCATTGATGACGTGGTCTTATACCTAAAAATCCCTAAAGATTCTTCCAAAAGTCTCATAGAGTTGATAAATGGTTTCTGTAAGGTTTTAGGCTACAAAATTAACATACAAAATTCAGTTGCATGTCTATGCAACAACAATACTCAAGCTGATAACCAAATCAAGAACTCAATCCCATTTACAATAAAGACACAAAAAACAAAATATCTAGGAATACATTTAATCAAGGAGGTAAAAGGCCTCTATAAGAAGAACTACAAAGTACTGATCAAGAAAATTGTAGATGACACAAACAAATGGAAAAACATTTCATGCTCATGGGGGGGGGGAATCAATATTGTTAAAATGACCATGTTGCCCAAGCAGTCTATAGATTCAATGTAATTCCTATCGAATTACCAACATAATTTTTTCACAAAATTAGAAAAAAGTATTCTAAAATTCATATAGAACCAAAACTTGGAGCTTGAATAGCCAGAGCATCCCAAGCAAAAAGAACAAAGCAAAACAACATGTTACCTGACTCCAAACTGTACTACAAGACTATCGTAACAAAACAGTATGATACTGGTACAAAAATAAACACATAGGTCCATGGAACAAAATAGAGAACTCAATAATAAAGCCACATACCTACAGCCAACTGAGCATCAACAAAGTTGAAAAAAATAAACCATGTGGGAAGGACATCCTATTTAATAAATGGTGCTGGAAAATCTGGCTATTCATATGCATAAAAATAAAACGGGACCCCTGTCTCACCATATACAAAAATTAACTTACAATTGATTAGACTTAACTGTAAGACCTTAAAATATAAAAACTCTAGAAGAAAACCTCGGAAAACCTCTTCTGGATATTAGCCTAGGCAAAGAATTTATGACTAAGATCTTGAAGGCAAATGCAACATAAACACAAATTGATAAATGGAATTCAATCAAACTAAAGAGCTCTGCACAGCAAAAGAAGCAGTCAACAGAGTAAGCAGACAACCTATACAATGGGAGAAAATACTTGCAAACTAGCATCTGACAAATGACTAATATTCAGAATCTGTAAGGAACTCAAATCAATAAGAAAAAACAAGCCCATTAACAAGTGGGCAAAGGACATGAATAGCCATTTTTCGAAATAGTTCATACAAGAGGCCTACAAACATGAAAAAACAATCATCACTAATCATAAGAGAAATGCAAATTAAAACTACAATGGGATATCTCACATCAGTAGGAATGGCTATTACTAAAATGTCAAAAAGTAACAGATGGTGAGGATGTGGAGAATAGGGAACGCTTATGCACTGTTGGTGGGAATGTAAATTAGTTAAACTGTGGTAAACAGTGTGAAGATTTCTCAAAGAACTAAAACTAGAACTACCAATTCAACTCAGCATCCCACAACTAGGTGTCTATCCAAAGGAACAGAAATTGGTTTATCAAAAAGACACCTGCACTTGTATGTTAATTGCAGTACTATTCACAGTAGCAGTCATGGAACCAATGTAAGTGTCTATCATTTGTTGACTGAATAAAGTATATTTGGTATATATACATCATGGAAAACTATGAAGCCATAAAAAAGAAGGAAATCATGTCCTTTGTAGCAACATGGATGGAACTGGAGGCCATTATCCTAAGTGAAATAACTCAGAAACAGCAATCAAATACTGCGTGTTCTCATTGTAAGTGGTAGCTAAACAATGTACACACGTGGACATAAAGATAGAAATAATAGTTCCTGGGGACTTCATTGATGGGAGTCTAGGAAGGGAGTGAGGGTTGAAGCTTTTACCTATTTAGGGTACATTGTTCAGTGTTTGGGTAATGGATTAACCAGAAGGCCAAACCTCACCATTATACAATATATCCATATAACAAACCTGCAAATGTACCCCCAAATCTAAAATAAATTAACAAATAACAGTCAGTGGTATTAGGCATTTCTAATAAGTTTCAACTCAGACAAAGAACTCTGATTTCTAGTGGCCTCTCAGACCACTACGTTAGGAAGGTGCTACCATAGAATCTAGCCTCAAAGAGTACTGCTATCAACTGCTGATGTCTGCTAAAATGAGGAGAGGGAAACTGTAATGTGCCAACAGTTCATCACGCCTAAAGTAAAATACCCTGACAAACTAACCTCTGATAGAGCAATATGTTGTACTGAAATCAGCATGTGATTAATATCAGACAGAATCATCTTCAAATCCTTGCTACATGATTTCTAAGTGTGTGTGATTTTAAAAGTACATACACATCACTGTCTCTACACAAGGAGGGCACACTATCTACTTTTGATGTTCAAAATGGTGACCAAAGAAGATCATGGATGTAAGTATATAATTTGAACTTGATAAACATTGGCTTTCTTTAACTTCCTTCCATTTCCCTAACATCTCTTGGAAAGACCTTTTTTGTTTCAAGGCTCCACAGCCATTTTTGGCAGGATGCTCACTCAGTGGACCATTCATAGAATTCAAGGCTTACTTTTGTTACCTTTCTCCATCGATTAACATTCCATCCCTTCGTACCTCTCCCCATCCAATTTATATAATTATTATCATTTGTTGTTGCTCACCACAGTTCTCATGAGTGTTGAAATCAGGAGACATTTGTCTTCGGAGCTTGCCCTCTACTTTGAGTCAAACCTCCTTCCTTTCATGCAAGTCTAAGCTAGTCTCCTAATAGGGGACCCTGAATTTTGGTCAAAAGACGGGAATTTGATAAATGTAATATATAAGAAAGTTAATCTTTCATCCCTCCAAGAGATATCTGTACTTTAAGATGCTTTTCTATGTGTGAGAAAAAGGTGCTGAAACAAACGTTATCAAATGGGAGAATTTTAGGTATTAGGAAAGAAATGATATGTACTATAAATCTGATTTCATGGATTAAAAGCCTTATGTTGTAGCCACAGCTGGAGCCTAAGTCCTCTGCACAGACACTGTAGTGTGGGTCTTTATACTTAATTAATTCACTTTGTTTTCTTGTACACAAACCCTATGTTGTAGCCACAAATGGTAAATCTTATATTCCATAATTTGACATGTTTTTATTGAATATTTTCTGTGCGCCAGGGCTGGGCTAAGTACTACAGATTCTAGGAAGGAGACTGTGTCCTTTCTAATTGCTAAGGGAAATAAGAAATGGACAAGAATTTGACTCTGTGTGGTATTTGACCAGTGGTTACCACAGAACTTAAATGGTAAGTATTCCGAGACCTGAAAGGTCATCTTCATCTGTGAAATAATCAGAGCAGGCTTCATGGAAGAAGATGGCATATGACATTTGCCTTAAGAAATGGAAGGCTCTAAATAATATGGATTAAATTAAAAGGGAGAGAACTTTACAACTATAGGAGCAACATATGCAAATATACCAAATATCTTCAGGAAATGGTAAAGAGTCCAGTGTGGCCAGATTTAGGGCATACATTTATATGGAACAGGCTTGGAGCAGGTTTTTAAGTGTTATGCTTTTGTGTGTATGATTGATTGAAAAAATAGAGAACTGTTAATTTTGAAGAAGGACTGGTGCTAATAGAACAGTGATTTAGAAAGAAAAGTTTGCAATTTATATATATAGTAAACTGGAGTTGAAAAATAATGTCTAGACATATTCCTTAAAAAGCACTTACTAGAATAGGGCAAGTATGTCTAGGACCGAAATTAAGGTATCAAGGTTAGGCATAAAGAACATCACAAATCTGAGTTATATTGTAAAGGGACCCTATATTAGAATTTGTGGATTATACTGATGGCTGAAATAGTTTAGATCTATACTTGCATGTGAAAAAGTAAGTCCTGAAGTGACTGGGCATTTTACTTGGATATTTGACAACTACATTGGAAATGCATTGCTGTTACAAAATGAAAGAGAAATTAAGCAACTTGTTGACATTTAAGACTTTAAGTGTGGCTGAATCGTGAATAAAATACTTCTGATTCCCATATCTGAAATAGTACATTCGATTTATGATACAGAAAAGGAGTGAAAAAAAGTCCTCAGTCACCCATGTAAAATATGCATGCCAAGAGAGTGTGCACTGGGCGCCATTTTATCATATCTTCTCTACACTTTTTAGGTCAAATGAAACGATATATCACCTCATGCTAAACTGCCAGTTCTCAGATAATGTATACCTCCAAGTCAGATCACTTGAAAGGATTCATCTCCTGGCTTGTAGAACGCTACATACAAAGTGGTATTGCTCTTCTTCTCTGACTTGGCTTGCAGTGGAGACATTTAATGCACAAAAGTATTGATTTTTTTTTGTTTCACAAACGCTTCCAAAGCTCTTAACTCGACCTTATCCAGCCAAGGACAACCGGTTTACATTTGTTGGTGATCATATGCAGTTTCAGAACATTTTATGCAGGCTGATTCTTTTATCTTGCCTGTTTTGGGTGATGAGACCTTCAGTGTGAACTGGAGGAAGAGACTATGGGAAACTGAGTACCAGTGATCTAGAACCCATCATGTGTAGATTTCTGCACAGTTTTATAAACCTTATTTTATCTTTTGACCCAATCCCAAATATTTTTCCTAAATTTTACTCTTATTGAAATAATTATACACGTATGCTAATATATGAAAATATTTTAAAAGTACATACAATAAAAATGTAAACTTTAACCCCTCCAAAAAACTCAATTAGTTAACACATTTTGTGCACCTTTCCAGAAAGTTTATATGCATATATGAATGTGTGTCTGTTGTGTTTGTTCTGTTAAAACTGTTTATTTTATTTTTAAATTAATGTAGAATAAAATTTACTTTATATTGGTGTACAGTTTTATGAATTTTAGCATGCAAATATTTTTGTGTTAACACAACCACAGTCAGTAGAAAGATCAGTTTCTTCATCTGGCAAGCACTGATCAAATAATTACTATAGTTTTGTCTTTTTAAGAATGTCATCTAAGGGGAATCAAACAGACTATGACCTTTGGAAACTGTCTTCTTTTGCTGAACACAATGCCTTTGAGATGTATTCAAGTTGTTGCATCTATCAACAGTTTACTTCTTTTCATTCCTGATTAGTATTCCACTACATAGATATTTCACAGTTTGTTTATCAATTCACTCATTAAAGGCAATTTGACTTATTTCCAGTTTGGCCTAATTTCCAGATAATTAGGAATAGAGCTGCTATAAAGATTTATACAGAGGTTTTGTGTGAATTTAAGTTTTAATTTCCAAAGGTTAAAAACCTAGGAGTTAAACTTCAGGGGCCACATGGTAAATGTATAATCTGTAAGAAACTGGAAAGCTTCTCTTAAAGGTTGATTCCCACTAGTAATCTTTGAGAATTCCAGTTGCTTCATCATATTCTCTCAGCACTTAGTCTTGTCAGTAGTTTTTATTTTAGACGTTCTGATAGATTTGTAGTCATATCTCAGGATGGTTTTAATTTTCATTTTTGTAATGACTAATTGTATTGAGTATTCTTTCTTGTGCTTATTCTCCATTCATATATTCTCTTTGATGAAGCATTTGTTCAAGTATTCTGCTGATTATTTAACTGGGTTATTTTTTATCTCTTTTGAGTGATTTATAATTTTTTAAAAAATCTATTATTGTCAGGCATGGTGGCTTGCATCTGTAATCCCAACATTTTGGGAGGCCAAGGCGGGCGGATCATGAGGTCAGGAGATCAAGACCATCCCAGCTAACACGGTGAAACCCCGTCTTTACTAAAAATACAAAAAATTAGCTGGGCGTGGTGGCAGGCGCCTGTAATCCCTGCTACTCAGGAGGCTGAGGCAGGTGAATTGCTTGAACTTGGGAGCAGAGGTTGCAGTGAGCCAAGATTGTGCCACTGCACTCCAATCTGGGCAACAGAGTGAGACTCTCTCTCTCTCTCTCTCTCAAAAAAAAGCTTATTATTTATAATTTCATTTTCTTAACAGTATCTTTCTGCAGAGCAAAAAATTTAATTCTTTGGAAGTGTGCCTTATCAATATTTAGTGGTTCACTGCATCATTCTTTTGGAGTCATGCCTAAATGTTCTTTGTTTAAACCATAAAAGACGATGGAAAAAGACAAATTCATAATTATAGTTGGACATTGATACTTCTCTTCCAGTATGATTAATAGAGTTAGTACATAGAAAATCATTAAGTAGATAGAAGAATGGAACAATAACATCAACCAACTGGATTTAATTGACACGTAGGATTCTCCAACCAGTAGTAGAATACATATTCTTTCCAAGAGCAAATGAAACATTCACCAAGATAAATCATATTCTGGGTCTTAAACTGAACCTTAACAAAATCAAGTTTTGTCAAGTTTTGAGATCATACAAAATATGTTTTCTGACAATAATAGAATTAATCTAGAAATCAATTACTAAAAGATAAAAAGAAAATCTGCAAACACTTGGAAATTAAGCAACGTATTTCTAAATAACCTGTGGGCCAATGAGAAAGTCTTGAGGGAAATTAGAAAATATTTTTAACTGAAGAAATATGAAAGTACCACATAAAATTTTATGAGATGCTTGAGCAGTGTATGCAGGGTGGGGGGCATTTATAGCACTAAAATTCACAGTAGAAAAGTTCTCAAATCAATCAGCAAAAAGGTTTCTTTAATCAGTAATTTAAGGTCTGTTTTAAATCTGCTTTACCTGATATTAATGTAGCCACTCCAGCTATCTCCTTGTTTTAAATTTTACTATTTCAAAAAGTATTTCTTATTATTCATTCAACAATATAAGTATTTAAAGCTACGCTATTTTCAATAAACTTTGCTTTAGCTAGTCAGTGAAATTGTGTTTTCATTACTGCAGTTAAAATTTTGATTTAAAGTTAGAAGAGAAGTTCTATTATCTGATACTCGATCATTCGATATCATGTTTTAATTGTATTGAATATCATTCACAGAATATAATTTTTCCATTTTGGAAAATCTATCAGTATTTTAAAGAAATATGTTGTCATTTTTAGTAAATGTTTCATAGATGCTTAAAAAATATTTTCTTTTATATCAGGATTTACATATTTGGCAGAGATGACTCTTTGTCCATTATTCCCTTTTGTAATATAACTTTTTGATTGGCCTACAACCTCTTAGAATAAAGATACTATGTTCAGCCTAAATACAGTTATATGATACACTTCTGGTCAATGGGATATAAGCATGTCATCTTTCAATTTCTAGGAATTTCTTAAGAGATACATATGAGACATTCTTGGCCTGTTTCCCTCAGTCTTTTCATTCTACAATTTGGAATATGAATATAATTGCTGGAACTCTATCTTATAAGAATGAATGCCACTCCTTTATGACAGAGGAGTACAAAACTAGAGGAATGTGGGTCTCTAAAGACTTTGTAAAACAAATTGCAGGCCTGAATTGCCAACTAGATAGATTTTATTTTGTTTAAAACACTATTATTTTAGGTTTTCTGTTACTTACACAAACTTAATTCCAAGTAAAGTATTGTACTATGTTTTTCTATATCTGTATTTTTAGTATGTTGATATGTTATGATAGACATCACTACCATTAATCACTTTAAAATTTATGGTAATTTTTATTGGGTATCTGTAGAGATCTCCTTATGTTTCCTTCCCTTACCCTGGGAACCTGTTTCCTAGTGCCCTCACCGTCTCTGAATATTGTCATTTTTGGTTTACTTAATATTCTATATTAGTTTGAACATGGTTTATTGGATTCCTCACCCATAAGAAAGAATAAGAAGTGTTTGCTCAGAGAAAGTGCCTTGACTTTGAAGTAGTTAGATGACTTTATCTGTCATGGTGCTCCGAAAGAACTGTGATAAATCAAGGACAGTCTTAGAAGGGATTGTATTCACCATGTTTTAAATACCTGAAAGAATAGTTTTGGATGAGTTGCTTTACGATTTTGCCGTAAAACAGGTGCCACTCATGACCTATGAATATTTTAGTTTCTTCATAGAGCAATTACATTCAACTAAGACCTTTATTTTTTCCTCGTCACGTCACTTTTAAAGTTTTACAAGTATTTTCTTCATTTGTAGTCAACCTCTGTTAAAGTCTGTTGGCTAGTAATCAGAATTGTGCCAATATCTAGTGAGAGGAACAAATAGCTAAACTTATAAATCCCTCACTAATCTTACTTTTCAATGGTTAAAGTAATTGACTCTGAGCACTAGTAATGTTAGCCAGTTCTAGGGAAAAATCCATTTTTCCAACTAACCCTCTAGGTAAAACTATTGCACTGTAGATAGGACTCTGCCTTGGAAAGAAATTAAAAGCTATCATCACAAACAATAATAGCTTTCTGCAGATTCTAATTAAAAGATAACTTCACACGTTTCCTTTACTTGATTATAAAAGAATGAAAGAGTAGAGAATTTTTATATTTAAATATTATTGTCTACAGTTTTGCATATCCACTCCAAGAGCCAATTTCCTATGGCTGCTGTAAGAGATCGCCATAAGTTGGGTATCTTAGAACCACAGAAATGTGTTCTCTCATGTTGGAGGACAGACTTCAGGATCAACGTGTAAGCAGGATTAGTTCCTCCTGGAGGTTCTCAGGGATGCCTCTTCTACGTCTCTTTTCTTAGCTTCTAGTGGCCTGCAATCCTTGGCATTTCTTTGTTGGTAGCAGCATAACTCTAATCTCTACTCCCATCTTCGCATGATTTTCCCCTCTGTGTGTCTTTATGCACAAGTTTCCCTCTGGCTTTCTCTTACAAGGACCTCTACATCAGGGTGATCTCATCTTGAGATCCTTAACTTACTAATATCTGCAAGGATACTTTTCTCAAACAAGATCACACTCACAGGTTTTGGAGGCTAGGACATGGGCATCTTTTTTTTATGGCTGGGGGTGGGGGTTGTGAAGTATGCACTGTTCAACCAACTACGAAGTCTATTATTTACTTAGGTAAATGTGATTCATTTTCACATTCAGAAGCCATAGATGTCCCAGGACCTGAACAGGATGTCTCTCCTATGCAGCCAAAAGGAAGAGGTACAAGTTGGAGCACTCATAGTAAGGGAGGAGATAGTCTCTGAACACAGATTTCACACTGTGTGTTACTGACGCATATGTTTGTCTTCTTAGAATATTGCTACTTTATTGTACGGTGTGAATATAGGAATTATATTTCACAGAAAGAAATTGTTTTACCCAAAATCATTATTTTCACTCTAGGATTTCAATGTAACATAATACTTTCAAAAATAGCTGTAGATTAAAAGCGGGTAAGGGTACACTTGGGCAAAATAAGCATGCAAGGTCTGAATGATTTACCATCTAAAGTGTTAATGGGTTTTGTTGAAAAACTTACTGAACTACTGCTGATGGTTATTTATGAAAATTTACCGAGAACTGGGAAATGATAGGATGGAATGCCAACATTGTATCAATTTTCCAGAATAGAAAGAACCGCTATCATGGTAATTATGGTTCAGTGAATGTAACTTAAATCCTTCAGTAACGGAACAACTATTAAAAAAAGAACCTGTAAACGCCTCTCAAAGGTAACAAAATCATGAACAATGAATAGAATTGGTATATAAAAAATTGTGACAGATGGAGTTTAACAGCTTTTTGATAGGATTACCAGATTAATAGACTATGGAAAGGAAGTGATTGTAATATGTTTTTATTTTATTATATGTTATAGTCTCTAGTGAAATTTACATCAATTCAAATTTTCTGGAAAATGAATAGCACCTTGTGGTTTGAAAACTACTTAAGGTCTCAAACAGTAAAGAATCAACAGCAAAATACCTAGTTTGAAGAGGAGTAAGCTATTCCGATCCATTTAGATTTAAAGTAAAGCTGAATTTTAATAACTCATTTGAGGTCTCAAAGAGGTAATTTTGTTGCTAGAAACTTTTATCAGTTTAGAAGAATGAAAAACATAAGACATTAATGCATGCCAATGAGACTAGCACACTGTGGCCATTTTTCTCTTACTTAAAAAAATAAATAAGAAGTAGAAAGGTGATAGAATTTGAAGGTGAACAATCTAGTAGCTAAAATTAAGAAAAACAATTTCATCCTGGACTTTAATTTAGCTGCAGATGCTGCATTTTGCTTTAGAAGGCTCTCTGCTGTTTTGTATTCCCCTATTTTTTTTTGAACAGAATTTTCTTATAAAGACGTTTTCCAGTTTTAGGGTATACAGGAGATCCTTGAGTCATGTTGTTTTGTTCAAGGTCATTTCATTATAACATTAATAAGGGGGAAAAACACAATTCCTGGCCAGGGCCACGGTCTGCTGGAGTTTGCACTTTCTCCCCATTTCAGTGTGGGTTTTTTTCTGGGCAATCCAGTTTTCTCCCACATCCCACAGCTATGCCCCTTAGGTAACCTGGCATGTCTAAATGGTCCCAGTCTGAGTTAAAGTGGGTGTATGTGAGTACGTCCTAGAGTAGGATAATGTCCTATCGAAGGCTGATTCCCGCCATGGCCCTGAGCTGTTGGGACAGGTTCCTACTAACCTTAACTAGAATAAGCAGAGTGGCAGATGAATGGTTTAATTAATAAAAACTATTTTAAAATAAAGTTTCTTGAAGTATATGACATTTATACCGACGCACAACAATAAAAAATATGGTATGAAGGCACTCAGCAAGCCTGCCATATTTATTCTTGTTATGGAACTGCATGGTAGAAGAGATTCCTTCCAATTTTTGCTTTGCAAACATTTGTTCCTTGATTTAACCCACCACCACTCCAATTACCGTCACTCACTGATGGAGCAAAAATTTGGTAGATTCCTTCACTTGCTTTTATTTTAATGTTTGATATTAGAAGTGTCTTGTGTCTTTCTTGATTTAGAAGTTTGGTGATGTTTGTATGACCAGAAATATGCTATAGGAACTTAATTCTTGTTTATATCCATTAGCCTGTGGTAAAATTGGTTTAATCAAATGTTATTTTGCTTCAAGTCTTGCAAGAACCTATGCACGACATTAATTGAGGGCTTACTATATTTGATCCTTAAGTGAGATTGCCTTGAGAAGATTTGGTCCAAAAAAGAGGAAAGAGGTTGTTTGTTTGTTTGTTTAATTTTTTTTTAATTATTATTTTTTGAGATGGAGTCTTGCTCTGTCGCCAGGCTGGAGTGCAGTGGCGCCATCTCAGCTCAAAGAAACTTCTGCCTCCCTGGTTCAAGTGATTCCCCTGCCTTAGCCTCCCGAGTAGCTGGGACTACAGGCACACGCCACCACACCTGGCTAATTTTTTTGTATTTTAGTAGAGGTGGGGTTTCACCATGTTGACCAGGATAATCTTGATCTCCTGATTTTGTGATCCACCTGCCTAGGCCTTCCAAAGTTTTGGACTGGAAAGAGGTTTTTAAGTTTGGAAGGATATGACTTACATTGGTGGGACTTAGAGGGCTGTATCAGGGGGAAGATGAAATAGAATCAGAAAGGTAAAGAATTTCAATTGAGAAAAACTTCATCCACAGCATTGCATGAAAGATAGTGTAGCATGAAGCATAATATTCACCAAGTATTTCAAAAGACATAAAATTATGGGATGCATTAAATGAAAACATGAAACTGTATATTATAGCATTTGCTCAACCATGTAAAAATATTCATAAAAAATGAAAGAGATATGTTAAAATTATAACAATCATTATTATTGCATGTTAGGATTATAAGTAACCATTATATTCTTTTTTTATGATGAGCTTTCCAAATTTCTACACTGAAAATACAATTCAGCATTAATCAACCCCCTGAAAAAACAAAATGTTTATACACACCACTAGAAATTCCCTGGGATAGAACATAGAATTGGACTTAAGAATGAGTAATGTTTAAGTATTTATTATGTGACAAAATGTGATAGGGCTTTATGTATGTTATGTCCTTTAGTCTTAGAACAGCCATTTGAGATTGATGTCAGCTCTAATGATTGCTTCACAATATGGCTTTGGGTTTGGGATAACATATTGCTCAAAAGATGCCAAATGAATAAATCAGAGACTGTTTAGGAAAGAAAATGATTAAAGAGCTTCAGGTATTGATTTATGATGTAAGACAGAGTGTATACAGAGTTCTGTCAGGCATAAATGTGGTCAAGAAGAGATAAAGTAAGAGCATAAAATGGCAAAATTATTTAGAATATAGATTGGGTAAAATTGGTGGAAGAAATTGAATTATCATGTGACAGTGGAGCATGTCTAGGTTGTCATCAGAATCTAATGAGGAGCCTATAGTTTGAAAACAATTATTTTGTATTTAAATATTAATACTTGGGGCCAGGCATGGTAACTCACGCCTGTAATCCCAGCAGTTTGGGAGGCCAAGACAGTTGGATCGCCTGAGGCTGGTCAGAAGTTCAAGACCAGCCTAGCCAATGTGGTGAAACGCCATCTCTACTAAAAACATAAAAATTAGCTGGGTGTAGGGGTACACACCTGTAATCCCAGCTACTTGGGAGGCTGAAACAGGCGAATCACTTAAATCTGGGAGGCAGAAGTTGCAGTGAGCTGAGATCATGTCACTGCACTCCAGCCTGGGCAACAGGGTGAGACCCTTTCTCAAAATAAACAAATAAATAAATGAATAATAATAAATATTAATACTTGTTGACAAAGCTATTGCTTTGTAATAGCAAGATAAACTGGATAAATCCTAAGAACAGGTAAGAAGGTACAGAAGATGAATTATTTCCACTGAGGCACCAGTTAGAAGGGACAATCCTATGAATAGATCTTCCATTAGAAGACAAGCTGATAGGCACCACTGTAAGTGATGCATCAGACTGACCACACCTAAGCCTACCTATCAGACTTAAGATCACAAAAAGAGGGAACTAGAAATTAGGTGCTCCTGGATGGGATGCAATGGGTAACATACTAAATCACCTATAAAGGGTTCTTGTCTAAAAAATTGAATCTTGAAATATTAAACCTAAATCTGATCATGCTTCTAGATTTAAATTTCAGATACAAACAATATGGGGGACAGAAAAACAGGGGAAGGAAAATCAGAAAAATGAAGAAAATAGAAATGTCTAGAAAACAAATATTCAGTTTCTTTAAAACAGTAACTAAAAGAAAAGAAAACAAGAAGAGGAACAAAAGGGACATATAGAGTAAAAGACAAGAGGGAGGCCAGGTGCGGTGGCCCAGGGCTGTAATCCCAGCACTTTGGGAGGCCTAGGTGGGCGGATCACATGGTCAAGAGATCAAGACCATCCTGGGCAACATGGTGAAACCCGGTCTCTACTAAAAATACAAAAATCAGTTGGGTATGGTGGTGGGTGCCTGTAGTTCCAGCTACTCGGGAGGCTGAGGCAGGAGAATCATTTGAACCCGGGAGGTGGAGGTTGCAGTGAGCTGAGATCGCACCACTGCACTCCAGCCTGGTGACAGAGTGAGACTCCGTCACAAAAAAAAAAAAAAAAAAAAGACAAGAGGTAAAACACCAATTGCTGGTGAGAATATGAAGCAACAGGAACTCCCTCCCCTCCCCTCCCCTCCTTCCTGCCTTCCTTCCTTTATTCCTTCTGTATCTCCTTTCTCCCTTTTCTTTTCTTAAATCGACTTAAAAATTAAATATACTTATCATGTAAAACATAATGTTTTGAAATATGTGTACATTTTGGAATGACTAAATCAAGCTAATTAACCTATATGTCATCTCACATACACTTATCTTTTGTGGTGATGTATTAGTCTGCTTGTGTTACTATAAAGTAATACCTAAGACTGTAATTTATAAAGAAAAAAGGTTGAATTGGCTAGCAGTTCTGCAGGCTGTACAGTGGCGCCAGCATGCGCATCTAGCCAGGACCTCAGAAAAGTTTTACTCATTGTGGAAGGTGAAGGGGGAGCTGATTAGTCACATGGTGAGAGCAGGAGCAAGAGAGAGAAGGCGAGATCTCAGAGTCTTTTTTACAACCAGGTCTTAAGTTAATTAACTGAGTCTGAACTCAGTTATCATCAAGAAGATGGTGCTAAGCCATTTGTGAGAGATCTACCCCCAAGATTCAGTCACCCCTTACCACGCCCCACCTCTAACGCTGGGAATCACACTTCAGCATGAGATTTGGAGGGGAAAAATATCCAAACCATATCAAGTGAGAACACTTAAAACTTACTCTCAGCAATTTTCAAAAATATAGTACATTGTTATTGACTGTGAATAGATCTCTTATTCTTCCTAATTGAAATTTTTTATCCTTTTAACAGGATCTCCCCACCCCACCCCACCCCCTAGTTCCTAGTAATTACCATTCTACTCACTATTTCTATGAGTTCAACTTTTTAAAATTCCACATATCAATGAGATCATTAAGTATTTGTCTTTCTGTGCCTGGCTTATTCCACTGAATGTAATTGGTGAATTTCCAACTGTTATTACACATGCACTTTGGAAGACAGTTTATCACTTTCTTACAAAGCTACATAAAGTCTTCATATATGATGCAGTGATTGTGCTCCTTGGTATTTACCCAACTGATTTGAAAACTTATGTGCACATATAAACCTGCAAACAATGCTTATAACAGTTTTACTCATAAATCATCCCAAACTGAAAGATGTACTTAAATAAGTGAATGCATAACAAAACAGTGGTACATGCATACAATATTGTTCAGTGATAAAGATAAATGAGCTCTTAAGCCGTGAAATGACATGAACAAATCTTTTTTGTCTCTACGGTGTTAGGTTTTATTGTTAGGTTTATTTTTCCTGAATTTTCAAAATTAAATTTTGTTTTAAAAAATATTTAATTTTTAATTTTTGTGGGTACGTAGTAGGTGTATATATTTATAGGATACATGAAATGTTTTGATAGAGGCATGCAGTGCATAATAATCACATCATGGACAACGGAGGTATCCATTCCCTCAAGCATTTATCCTTTGTGTTACAAATAATCCAATTATAGTTATTTTAAAACGTACAATTAAGTTGTACATTTATGACTATATCATTCAGTGAATTGTTTCATATATTTATAAGGCAGTTATATTTTTTGCCAAGTTCTGCAAATGTACAAATAAAGTTGCACATTTATTGATTATTGATTATAGTCACCCTGTTGTGCAACCATATAGATGATCTTATTCATTCTTCCTGTTTTTTTGTAACCATTAGCCATCCCCACCTCCCCTCCATCACTCTACTACCCTTCCCAGACTCTAGTAACCATCTTTCTACTCTCCATGTCCATGAGTTTAATTATTTTGATTTTTAGATCCCACAAATAAATGAGAACATGTGATGTTTGCCTTTCTGTGCCTGACTTATTTAACTGAACATAATGATCTCCAGTTCCATCCATATTATTGCAAATGACTGGATCTCATTCTTTTTTATGACTGAATAGCACTTAATTGTGTATATGAACCACTTTTTGTTTATCCATGCACCTGTGGATGGACCCTGAGGTTGCTTCCAATTCTTGGCTATTGTGAACAGTGCTGCAACAAACATAGGCGTGCACATGTCTCTTCAGTATGCAAATTTCTTTTCTTCAGGGTATAAGCCAAGCAGTGGAATTGCTGGATCATACAGCCATTCAATTTTTAAATTTTTGAGGAACCTCTAAACTGTTCTCCACAGTGGCTGGACTAACTTACATCCCCACCAACAGTATATGAGGGTTCCTTTTCCTCTGCATCCTTGTCAGCATTGGTTATTGCCTGTTTTTTGTTTGTTTGTATGTTTGTTTTTGTTTTTTTCAGATATAAGTCATTTTAACTGGGGTGAGATGCGATCTCATTGTAGTTTTGATTTGCATTTCTTTGATGATAAGTGATGTTGAGCACATTTTCATATGCCTGCTTTCTATTCGTATGTCTTGTTTTGAGAAATGTCTATTCAGATCTTTTGCCCATTTTTGATTAATTTATTAGATTTTTTTCCTATACGGTTTTTTGAGCTCCTTATGTATTCTGGTGATTAATCTCTCATCAGATGGGTAGTTTGCAAATATTTTCCATGGGAAAATATTAGATTCACATTTCTAAGTGAAAGAAGGCTGCCTGAAAGGGTTACATACTATATGATTCCACTTATATAACATCTGGAAAAGATAAAACTATAGAGACATTAAAAAGATCAAGGCTTGCCAGAAAATTTGGGAAGGAAGGAGGGTTGACTGGGTGATAAAGGATTTATTTTTAGGTTTATTAAACTATTCTGTGTACTATAATTGTTGATATATAATAGTATGCATTTGTCAAAACCCATTGAACTTTATAGCACAAAGAATAAAGCTTAATGTATGCAAATTTAAAAAAGTAACTTAGGAAGCTGGTGGAAGCCCGTGATAAAATGCAGAATTTGGCAAAAAGTATAACTGCATTATAAATAGATGAAACAGCTCACTGAAGGATTTGTGGAAAAGGTGCTGACTAAGTAACTTTGGAACCGAGTGGGGTCTATAAAAACAAAGCAAAATAAACTATGCATAAATACTATATGCTGGTTGAAAAAATTGTTTTCCATAGAGATATGAGTTAACATATCTAATTTTATTATACATATACCCTGGAATTGAACAATTAAATGGATGGCAGATGGTGTGAGCCAGGTTTGTCACTGCTGAAGTGGGAGTTTACAGATGAGAAAGGGGAGGTGCCTAGAATGACTTATGTGGTAATAAATTTGAGTTAGAGACATCAGTATAAATTTATGTTTGGCTTAATATAGATATGGATGGTTACATATAAATATGTTTATAGATATGTGAATTCAGAGTGTTTAATATATGCATATATGTTTCTTTGCTCTGTCAGCTAAGAAGGCATAAAAGAAATGACACCCAGTAGCTTAGTTTTTAATACCATTCTCCAATAAAGGAACAAGAAATACTTGGAGAAATTGCAGATTTTCTGTGGCAGAAAATAACAAGATGAGGTTGGAGTATCTTGTTGTGCTAAAAGTAAGGAAATACTCAAAAACAAAATAAAACACAGTGATGAAGGTATATTTCAAAGGGGCACAGAGCCTACTGAAAGAGCTCCCAAGGGCTACAGCTGAAACAGTTAGAAAAGAAAATGAAGTTGTATTGGATTGTAAATACAAAACAGAGTATACTGGAATATAACCCAAAGTATAAAATAAATATAAGTCCATACTGATAAAAGTAAATAATGGAATGAATACGTAAGTGGGGGAGTAATGACATATTTTCCATGCAAAGAATTCCAAATTAGCTTTGTGGATCCTCTGCATTCAAGAAGGTAAAGCATGATTATCCACTTCTTAAGAAGGGAAAGTGTGATTATCCACTCCTTAAGTCTGGGCTGTACATGCTGATTTCCTTCCAAAAGAAAAAGTATGGAAAAAGAGGAAAAACATAATGTTATAATGGAGAAAGCTGACAAACACAACTTAAGCAAGGTGATCAAGGTTAATATTAATAGTGATAAGCTGTATAGATATGTACCTTTGATATGACATGATAAACATGACACCCCTATCACTCATCTCTGGGATTTTCCCCTAAATATCCACAACTCAATCTAATTATAAGAAAACATTAGACCATTCTAGCAAAGGGACATTCTACAAAATACCTGACTGGTATTCCTCAAAACTGTCAAGGTCATCAATAACAAGACAAATTTGTAAAATGGTCACAGCCCAGAGAAACCTAAGGAGGTATGATGACTAAATGTAATGATGTATTTTGAATAAAATTCTGGGACAGTAGAACATACTAGGAAAAACTCTAAGGATATTTAAACAAATATAAACTCTAGCTAATAATAAAATATCAATGTTGGTTCATTAATGATAACAAATATAGCATAGTAATATAAGATGTTGGCCTTTCCTTTGACTTGTGAAACTGGATCTAAGGCTATCATTCCTTCTTTCCCATATGTCTCTGAGTGCTCCATTCCTTTAATGGGTCATGACTTTTTATCCAATGTGCAAGCTTCAGTCTCCCTCCAACAGAAAGACATCCAAGTCTCAGTATCCCCTGAGAAAGAAATCCATCTTTTACTGGCCCTTTTGGCTCCCCAAAGTCAGCAACCATCCCCTGTCCCAGAAAAAATACTAACTAAAGTGACAAAGACCATATGGGACACCATTACTCCAGAAAGGTCATCAGTGCAAAGCCTGTTAAAATAAAACTCAAGCCAGCCATATGCTACCCATGTAAACTCCAATATCCTTGCAGGCCAGAAGCCCAACAGAGGGTATGGCCCTTCCTGGAAAAATTTCTACAGCATGAGCTAATTCAGCCCTGCCAATCCCCCTGTAATACTCCAATCCTGCCTGGGGAATACTGCTTTGTTGAAGACCTTAAGGCAGTAAATGTCTCAGTTGTTCCCATTCATCCTATAGTTCCCAACCCCTACACTCTCCACTCCCAAATACCTGGGTGGACTAAATTTTATAACATGCCATATTGAGAGGATGCTTTTTTTGGTAAACTGTTGCATACTGATTCCACCTACATTTTGCCTTAAGTACTAGTCATGCTATCACTATATTATGTTTTATTTATGGCCTGATCCACCTAAATAAATACTACAGGGCAAGTAGAGATTGACATTCAGGCAATGTATAATCAGGCAATGTAGTTATACTCTTTTGGTAAAGGGGACCCAAGAGCTGACTCAGTGAGGAATGCTGTCAAATCAGCCTTACCCTTTGTAACTTGGTTCCTTCCTTTCTTAGGGCCTGTATTAGCTGTCTTTCTTCTTTTAATCTTTGAACCATGCTGGTTTAACTTTCTGATAAAATTCATGTCTTCTGGACTAAAAGAGTTTTATGCCAAGTGAATGGTCATGCAAGGCTTCCAGCCTGTTCCAGAAACTGCCATCCAAGAGTCATATAGCCCATTCCACTAAGCCACAAGAAATTTCTACTCCTCCTGGAACAGATATAGGGATTATGTCTTTGCTCAGCAGAAAGTAGCTCCAGAAGAAAAGATCTTCACTCCTTAACAATAAGGAGCATAAAATCTCTCAAGGGGGGAATGAGACAAACAAGTTGGCTGATTTCCTGTTTGAATGTGGTCTGGAGAAAAAGAACAAAAGCCCCTTACTCAAGCTGTAGCTTATTTAATCTCCAGATAATTAGCATCAAAGGCCCAAGAAGCTATTTTTTTCTTT
>NW_012121265.1:12790611-12871857 GCF_000951035.1 Colobus angolensis palliatus
TTTTTTTTTTTTTGTATTTTTAGTAGAGACGGGGTTTCGCCATGTTGGCCAGGCTGGTTTTGAACTCCTGACCTCAAGTGATCCGCTGGCCTGGGCCTCCCAAAGTGCTAGTATTACAGGCATGAGTCACTGTGCCTGGCCCCAAGAAATTATTAACCACATGTATCTGCTTTAGGGGGCTAGAGACGTCCATGAGGCCCTATATGTGCAGCTAGGCTTAAGTTTCAACTTATAGTGAACTTTTCCTTATTTTAATAACAAAAACCACGCCCAGGCATAGAAGTTTAAAATGCTAATGTTACATGCAGTGTGTGTTGAAGCATGTAAAGCCACTATGCAAATGCTAGAGAAATCCCTTCTGTACATGCCCTGACATTATCCCTTCCTATAGGAAAGTTTTAAAAAACTAACCCACACTGTCCTCGGAGAGGAGTTCACCTTTTTCCTTTCCTGTTGCTGACTTCCCTTGTGCACAAGCTAAATCAATCTTTCTCTTTTTCTTTGCTGCTATGTCTGGAGACCTTTCCTGATTTCTGTTCCGGGAGACTGCAAGAACCCAGGATGCCCATAGCAGATTAGCCATGTGTTAGTAATTGTTGAAAGTAGGTAATGGGTATGGGTAGTTTATTATATATTCTCTCTACTTCTGCATATATTTCAAATGTTTTAACCAAAACAGGTTTTTTTATTTTTTAAGTTTGAGAAACAATATGTGGAAGAAAATGAAAGAATTACTATGTATAAGTTAAAAGTCACTGTTGTGAGTTGCAAGGAATGTAGTGCAAATACATTCTGAATTTTACTCTTAAGTTTATCCAATATTGAGGAAGCTTATGTCCTAAATGGTTTTAGATGTCTAGAAATAAGTGTATTTCTCACATTTAGAATAATTTATGAGGGCAAAGGGAAGTTCAGTCGCTGGAAAATGTTTGATTTGACTGCTTATAAACCATTGCATTGAAAACATTTTTGTCCCATAATCATCCATAGTCCTGGTCTGCCTACCAATTTATAATCCACTGAATAAGTTCATGGAAAGGGATGCAAAAAGAGTTTTTGTTTATATATAAACCTTAAAGCCTTTCTTTAAAAACAGACATCAAGTATTTTTGGTTTCCATTCATGTTCTCTTTCTTACTCACCAATACTTAGATACGTTTATGTATATATCTGTCTGTGTATGGAATAAAAATCTTTCTCTGAAAAATTTCTCTGTGCTAAGCAATCATTTTAATTATTGCTTCATACAATTTTTAAAAGATAGCAGTAAATGCTGCTTAAATTCCAAGTAAATCTAGAGAAACCCCTACTGTTGTGAAAATGGTTTGGTCTTCATTTGGTAGTGTGTGACTTGCTTTAGGAAAATGTGTTATGACCAATTCTGATTAGTTGGTATTTATTTCTTCTTTCCTCTTTTTTTCCTGCACCTCTTAGTGTTTTGCAAGAGTGTTAGAGAAAATATGACCACAGTGAGAGCAAAGGTTGAATTTTTGGCAAACTATGAATAATCATAATGTCAGCCAGATGATCCCACATTTTGTACTCAAATAATTTGCTTTAAAGTAGATATTTTACTACTTTACTGTTGAGAGGAAGTAAATTTATTATTGAAAAATTCTCAACTACATTTACTAATTTATTAAAAACACACACTGTATGCTGTATAGTCCTGGAAATATTAAGAACTTAATTCTCTGTCTCAATCACTGGCTTGCTCTAGTTGTCTCTCTATCACTGGAGATATTTACTCCCTGAATTGGAAGTGATTTTCCTATGCTCACACTGTTAATTACTAGCAAAAGCAATCTAAAAATCCACTCATCTTTCCACAAAATCTCCAATGTCTCTGTTGAGTTTTAAATATCTTTATTGCACCTTCTTTGCAAGATCCCTTTAGAGAACAAGTAACATAAAGAAAATTGTTTTTCCCACTTCAAATGAGTGATTATGTGTGTTTTTGCATACCTATGATATTATGTATATGTGTATATATATGTGTGTATTTGCTTTGCCAAAATATGACGGGGAGGCAGATGAAAAATGCTGTAAATGAACAAACCCTGGACTCTGAGTAATTGTCAAGTTTACTTACACAGAGTCTAATACATGCAATATTGATTTAACCATTGGCTAATACCTCTGTCAGTAAGTGATCACAAAATGGACCTATTTGTGGTTAGAGTTGTTTTTTCTGCCTTAATGAACATCGAAATGTCTTCATTAATTTGTTATGTAACACCATGATCTATTGCCTCTAGGACAAAACCCTAAAAGCTGGCATTCAGTCCTCTCTTGGTCTCTATTTTCAGTATCATCTCATTCTATTCCTCACCATAGACCATGTTTACTATTTCTTAAACACGTCCTAGCCTTTTATTTCTCTGTTTATGTCAGTTCTAGAAATATCTCACTCCATACTCACTTCTTTCACTGGTAATTCTCATTCTAGCTACCCTTAATGTGTGCAAACTCCATGAAGTTTTCTCTGCCTTCACAAGCTCCCCATGATTTCTTCCTTTTTTTGAATCCCTGTAGGAACAGCTCTTATTAATAAATGTGCAACTTTTGTGACTGTTGGCAAAATGTGGACAAGGACTGAAGATTATATATCTCTGTATATAAAAATCCAAAGTAGAAGCAAAATAAATGTTAGTGAATCTAGTAAACAATGGGTAATTTTCCCAGCACACAGTGGTACCTCCTAAAACCCCAATCATTAGTGGATGACAAGAAGGAAGAGGCAAAATCACAAGCCTAGAGCAGTGGTTCCTAAAAGCCTATGGACCATGGATCAGCTAAAGGGGCTGCATCATAATCATTTTGAGGACTTAAATAATTCAGAGCACTGTCCCAGAGGGCTTGATGCTGGTTTGTGGATGTGTCCCACAATTTGCAAATGTAGTCAAAAGAACACTGAGGTGGGCATTTGCATTCATAAAAAGTTGTCATTTTCTGGCTTTAGGCAAAGGTTTCCAACCATAGCTGCACATTACAAACACCTGGGATGCTTTCAAATTAAATGCATGCCAGGCCTCACCTCTAGAGATGCTCATATAATTAGTCTAGACTAGGTCCTGGTATCCGCATTCTTAAAAGCTCCCAAAGTGATTCTAGTGTTCAGCCAGGATTGAGAACTATTGCATAGACATCCTTTTAAATTCAATCCGTGAAAATTATTGGAAATGTCTCTCTCTGGCCCCTAATTCAAGTCATTTCCTTTGCCTTCTCTTGCCCCACTCCACCTCCCACCCAAGCCAGGAGATACTTTCTTTTTGCTGGCATGAATTTTTTCCCACTTACTTTTTATGAGTTTGTCTTTTATGGAAAAGCCTATTGGAATGAGTTCACCTGGGAAGGCCTCCGGGGCAGGGATAATGGGTGGTGAGGTGTTTACAGCATGATTCATTCCACCATCCTATTTATCTTCTCAATGAGCAAAGTAGCTTACAAAGTCTTTAAAATTGCTTTATGTTACTAAGATAACTAATTCCCTGGGCTTACATAGTAGTGGGAATTAATTCTTTGAGCATGCCTAAAATAGGTCACCATGGAAGGTGGTTTTAAGAACTAAAAGGAAAAATAAATACTTATGAATCATGTTGCCTGTTTCCTGGCAACCCAAGCTCACTTGTTCCCTTAATCCACAACTGCCATTATTTCACTGGAGACCCATGTGCTTTCTTTCCTGATAATTGATCACTTTTTCCAGAATTGAGAGTTGTTGCTGGAAGTGATTCAATTCTAGGTCAAAAGCAGGAACAAACTCTTACTTTTTAATCATTCTGTCATCAATTTGAGACCTGAGTGTGATGCATAATTTATTCTCTCAAAATAAAAGAAAACAAAGTATCTATTTTTTTAAAAAAAGTGAGCCAAGAACGTGAAGGGGACTATTGTCTCCTTACAGGTATGCACAGTTGACAAACACAGGGCCGCTCATCTCTAGAATACCACAGATACATGAGTTTTTAACTTCAGGCAATTGCAGTTGAAAAAAAGAAATAAAGAGGAAATTCTATGCTTTGGCCTTCAATTAATTGAGTTGTCAAGGAACCAAAGGCTGAACCTACTAGTTTTAGAAGGAAAATACAGTTATGTCTCAGAATACAAGGTGTAAGGATGTATACAACCCCCTTTCATGGGAGATTATAATGCAGCTTGTGGTTGGTCTCTTTAAAATCGGCCTCTGTCTAGGGTTGCATTTGTATTCCTATTGCAAGGGCTTTTGATGTGATGTTTATGGATATAACCAATGGGGTGTTGATGATGAACTTGCTTGTAGAGCTCCAGCCTTTCAGCCCCAATTGTCTGGTTGTTATTGCAGTGATATTCTTGAAAGAAGCAATGCCCTTTAATTATTGCAGCACAAAACGAGCCCCAGAAAATGTCTGTCTTATTTCAAGGATATGTTTTTAAACTTTAAAGTGTTGTCTGTGAGTTGCAGAGTGCAAAAATAGCCAAAGAGCAGTGTGGTGGACAGTCACTAGGACTACTTCCCATTACCCCCAGCTCCTGCTTTTAGTGTACATACCCTTATGTGATCCCTGTCCCTTGAGTGTAGGCAGGACCTCTAGTTTTCTTCTAAACTGAAACAATAGCATATGACAAAGGTGATGAGTATCACTCCCCTCGTTGGTTTATGTTACATAGCAAAGATGATGAGCTATTACTCCCGTTTACCTCATGTTGCATAAGATTCCACCTAAGCAGACTGAAACTCTGTGGGGTTCATGAAGTCAGTAGTCATGTTGGAAAAGCTCATGTGTCCAGGAATTGCAGGGGGCCTCTAGGAACTGTGTGGCCTCTAGGAGTTGAGGATAATCTCCAGCCAAAGAGTCAACAAAAAGTTTGAGCCCATCAGTCATACAACCACAATTAATTTGCCAACAACCTGAAAAAAGAAGCTGCTGCCTCCGCAGTCAAGTCTTCAGATGAGAATACAGCTCACCTGACATATTGATTGTAGCCTTGTGAGACCAAAAGCAGAAGGCTGAGTTAAGCCATATCTAGACTTCGGACTTCCACAGAGTGTGAGAAAATAAATGTGTTTTGTTTAAAGCCACTGATTTTGTGGAAATTTATTATGTAGCAATAGAAGACTAATATAAGCAGAGACCCCCTGGAGGCTTTTAAATGAAAAAAATTGCCTAGCTGGCATTTGCTTATCTGAACCAGGTAATTAAGAAAAATAGCAATTGAAATCTGCAACAATATATGATCCTCTGACTTGACAGTGGAGTCTAATAAAAGGGAGAACTTTCATTCATTCCTACCAGAAACCAAAGGTTGGGGGAGGGGGGCAGTGTGGAAATAAACTTTTCTGTTATATTCCTACCTGCTCTCACTATAACACTTTGACATTATGCTGTCTTTTTGCTATTTGTTCTCATAAATTTTCATCATAGAGAAAAGAGAGTAATCTTCATTTCTCATCAATGAAAGTATTGTTTCCCATCTGCATTTCTCAAGGATCACTTTAGAAAGGTAACAAAGGGTTTTATTACAGAAGCTGGGCTTCTGGGGCTTGATAATTTATCCACCTTGTTATTCACTGTTCAGTTGTTAGAGCTCAAGGAAGGTACCTCCATCTTTGTAATAGGACAATGATATAATATAATCCAAATCAGTGGATAGAAAAAAGGGTGCATCCCACATGATGCGGAATTCAATTAAGCACATTGGTTGCTAAAGAAGAAGCTCTGCATTATTTCATACACATAGTCCAGCTGTTAGAAAGACATTATTCATTGCTTTCTCTGTCCAATAATATTTTCCTGTTTCACTGCTCTTAAAAAGTAATGTAATTGTTTCTTTATATATTTACTAGGATACTACTAATTTTACTTTCTATTATAATCTGGGAAGTAACTATATAAAAGCTAACAAAAATACTTAAAAGTGTCCATTGATATCAAGACAGGAAAAAATGTAATTTCATCAAGAATTCTATTTGGATCAGGATCTAGGTTGATTTTTTTACCAATTGCATAGAAGTACTTATAGCCTCACAGGGCTGCTTTCCTTTTATACAAAATGAGTAACATTGAAATTTAAATATACTTCTACCAGATGGCCATTGTTCCTCAGTCATAGCCTAAATAATTGTTTCAAAAATAGTAAAGTAACATTTTTAAAAAATGGACAGTGATACACATTATTAGCACATACATGTAAGTGGTATGTGAGAGAATGAGTATGTGAAGATTTATCTATCTACACACACACACACACACATCTTTGGGACTTAATTTTATTCAATTGATCTGTACATCTCTTCTTATCCCAGTACTACTGCTTTACAGAGTACTGTAGCTTTGTAGTAAGTTTTGAAATTGGGAAGAGTGACTCCTTGTTCTTTTTCTTTTTCAAGATTGTTTTGGCTATTTTGGGTCCATTGCATTTCCAAATGAATTTTAGGATCAACTAGTGAGTTTCATCCAAAAATGAAGTTGGAATTTTATTAGGGATTGCATTAAATCTGTAGATCAATGTTGGGCATATTGCTATTTTAACAGTATTAAGTCTCCTAAGTCATGAAAACACTCATTTCCATATTCATTTATTTCTTTTAGGCAATACTTGCAGTTTTCAGTGTATACACCCTGCACTTTTCTTGATAAGTGTATTTCTACTTTGTTCTTTCTAGTGCTATTGTATGTGAAATTATCTTCTTAATTTAATTTTAGGATTATGAGTTGCTACAGTTTAGAAATACGAATGAGATTTTTTTTCTGTTTTGTAAGAGCATTGCTTTTTACAATTGAATTTTCAATATGCATCTTGTATTTTCTAACTTGCTAAACTTGGTCAATAACTCTAAAATTTTTTTGGTGGATTCCTCAGGATTTTGTACATATAAGTTTATGCCATTTGCAAATACAGATAATTTTCTTTTTTCCTTTCCAATATGGATATCTTTTATGTCTTTTTCTTGCCTAATTTCCTGACTAGATCCTCCAGCGACAATGTTAATAGAAATGTTGAGGATGGACATTTATACCTTGTTCTCGATCTTGGAGAGATCAGGAACAGAGTTTTCAGTATTTCACCATTTAGCATGAAGTCAGTTGTGTATTTTCTTTTCTTTGTTTGTTTGTTTGTTTTGAGACAGAGTCTCACTGTATCACCCAGGCTGGAGTGCAGTGGTGTGATCTCGGCTCACTGCAACCTCTGCCTCCTGGGTTCAAGCAATTCTCTTGCCTCAACCTCCTGAGTAGTTGGGACTATAGGCACACACCACCATGCCTGGCTAATAGTTGTGTGTTTTCAGAGAAAACTTTATCATGTCCTATTTCTATTTTTTTTAGTGCTTTTCTCATGAAAATGTGTTAGATTTCATCAAATGATTTTTCTGTGCCTTTTGAGATATGTATATTTGACTTTTATTAATAATGTAGATTTTGTCCTTTTTTTTTTAACACGATGTATTATATTAGTTGACTTTCATATGTAGACTCAACCCTGGATTTCTGAGATGAATTCCACATGGTTATGGTATATGTTATGTGTTTCTTGATTTAGTTTGTTTGTTGAGGATTTTGTGTCAATACTCATGAGAAATATTAATCTGTTGTTTTTCTTTTGAAATCTTTGATGTCTCCCATCAGAGTAACAGTGGCCTCATAATATGAATTGAAAAGTGTTTTCTTCTGGTCTAATTGTTGGCAGACTTTGTGCTGATTTTGCTTTAAATGTATGGCAGAATTTACCAGTGAATTTGGTACTGGACCTTTACTTGTGGGAAATTTTTTTTTTTTTAATTACTAATTCAATCTCTTGTTACATGTCTATCCCAAATTTCAACTGTTAAAAATCAGTTTTAGTAGTTTGTATATGTATAGGAATTTATCCATTTCATCTGTTATCTAATTGATGACATAAAGAAAGACATAATTCTTTAAAATCCTTTCTTTTTTCTCTAAGGTCAATAGTAATATCTCCTCTTTCATTTCTAATTTTGATTCTCTCTTATTTTCTTGGTTATTCTAGCTAAAAGTTTTGTCAGTTCTGCTAATGTATTTAAAATATTTTGTTATGTCAGTTATCTCTAATTTTTCAATTTCTTGTTTTATTTACTTTCTCTCTAATATTTATTACTTTCTACCTGTATTTCCTTTGGGTATTAGTCTACTTTTCTTTTTCTAGTTTCATAAAATGAAGGAATAGGTTATTGATTTGAGAACTTTCTTTTTAAATGTGGTGTTTATGACTATAATTTTCTCTTATAATTTTTATTACTATATTTTTTCTTATAAATTTCTCAAGGACTGTCTTTGTTGGATCCAAAAAGTTTTAGTATTTTGTGTTTTTGTTTTCATTATCATAAGTTTTCTGATTTTGTTGTGATCTCTTTTTAGACACCTTTCTTATTTAGGAGCGTGTTAACTTCCACATTTTCCCGAATTTTCAAACTTTTCTTACATTATTCACTTCTAAATTTATTCTGTTATGGTAGCAGAGCATACTCTATATGACTTCAGTCATTTAAATAGATTGAGACTTATTTTTATCGGCTAACATATACTCTCTCCTTGAGAATGTTACATGTGTACTTGAGAACCATATGTATTCTGTTGTTGAGTGAACTATTCTATAGATACTTGTTAGGTCTAATTGGTTTATAGTTTTCTTAAAGTCTTCTATTTCCTTGATTATCTTTGTCTTGTTCAATATTTACTGCAATTGGGTAATTGAAGTCTCTATTATTATTGAACAGTCTATTGTTTCCTTCAGTTCTGCAGTTCTGCCTATTTTTGGTATACATATTTTGGGGCTCTTTAGTTAGAGGCTTATATGTTTATATATTTATATCTTCTTCTTTTGAAAAAAAATTTTTTTTTGAGACGGAGTTTTACTCTTGTTGCCCAGGCTGGAGTGCAATGGCGTGATCTCAGCTCACTGCAACCTCTGCCTACCGGATTCAAGGGATTCTCCTGTCTCAGCCTCCCTAGTAGCTGGGATTACAGGAGCATGCCACCATGCCTGGCTTTTTTTTTTTTTTTTTTTTTTTTGTATTTTTAGTAGAGACAGGGTTTCATCATATTGGTCGGGCTGGTCTCGAACTTCTGACCTCAGGTGATCTGCCCGCCTCAGCCTCCCAAAGTGTTGGGATTATAGGCATGAGCCACCGCGCCCAGCCATATTTATATCTTTTTAAAGCTTTGATAGATTTAATACATTTTAAAGTGCTTTTTAATCTCTAGTAACAAGCTTTGTTTTAGAGTTGATTTGTCTAATATTATTATACCCACTTGTTTACCTTTGTTACTATTTCCTGGTATATATTTTGTCATCTTTTTACTTGCAACCTATTTTTGTCTTTGAAGCTAAAGTGTATCTGTCATGGATGGTATATAGTTAAATCATATTTGTTTTTATTTTTTAATCTTTATATCATTCTGTTTACTTCAATTGTAATATTTACTACAGTTAAATGTAATGTATTTACTGATGAGGTATGATTTACGTCTTCCATTGGTTATTGTTTTCTATTTGTCACACATTCTTATTATTCTATTTCTTCATTACTATTTTATTGTGTATTAAATGGATATGTGCTAGTATATAATTTTATTTTTTTCATTTCTTTGACAATATTATTTTAAAAATTATTTTTATTGGTTGCTCCGAAGGTTGCAATAAACATCGTAATTTATGACAACCTACTTTGAATTAATACCAACTTACTGTAATATTTTGCAATTGGATATGCCAAAACTTTACTCCTATATAACCCCATTCCCTCTTCTCCACTTTGTGCTGTTATTGTCATGCACAAAATTACGTATTTGTGCATATAAAAGTATGTATATTGACTCAGTTTTATAATTAGTATTTTATGCAGTTGTTTTTTTAAATAATTGTTTTTGGGAGACAATTATTAAAACCAAAAATATATTTATAATTTGTTCTTTATATTTATCTTCATAATTATCTTTAATGCTTCTCTTTAATTTTTCATGTCACTGTCTAGTGTATTTTCATTTAAGCCTTAAGGACTCCCTTAGACAAGGCTATGTGGTAGCTCTGCTATCAAATAAATTCTTCTCAAATTTGTTTACTGTACGGCCTCTTAATTTCACCTTCATATTTAAAGAAGAGTGATATTTGATATAGAAAATTCTTAGTTGACTGTCTTTTTCTTTTTAGCTGTCTTAATGTCATTTTACTATCTTCTGGTCTCCATGATTTCTGATATTAAATCAGCTGCTAATCTTATTGAAAAACACTTGTACGTAAAGAGACACTCTCGTGCTGCTTTCAAGATCCTCTCTTTGTCTTTGTCTTTTTACAGTTCAATTATCATGTGTCTAAGTGTAGTTAGCATTGAGTTATACTACTTGGAATTTGCTGAGCTTCTTGGATGTGTAGGGTAATGTTATTCTTAAAGTTTAGTAAAAGTTTAGTCATTATGTCTTTGAATATTCTTTCCCCTTTTTCTTTCTCTTCTATTCTGGGATTCCACAGAATGTATATGCATACTTGTTACACCTGATGATGTCTCACAGGTCTCTAATTATCGCTTCATTTTTCTTCATTCTGTTTTTTTCTGTTTTTAAGACTGGATAATGTCAATTAACCTGTCTACATTTTGCTGATTCTTTATTCTGCTTGTTCAAATCTGCTCTCGTACCCCTCTAGTGATTTTTAAAATGTTTCAGTTATTGTATTTTTTAACTTTCCCTAATTTCTTGAAAGACATTTGTGAGCCCTTTATTTTCAGTTTGTGACAATATCAAAACATCCTTGGTCTGTTGACATTTCAGTATTTGATTAAGTTATCCGTTAAAAAAGTTGATCTAACTCAGCTAAGCTATTTAAACTGAAATGGAGCTTAGGTTTCCAATGTTGTATTTACATAACAGGGAAGACAAAGTGCCAACTATAAAGGACATCTTGTCACAGAGAGTATCATCAGTGCTCTTTACTGCCTTTACTCCTAAGGCAGGTAACTCCACCTTACTCCTGTACTCCCTATTTTTTATTTACTAACTATTAACTTGAAATTAAAGCAACTTGACAACATTACATTTCTCATACAGAAGAGCTTTAAAAAAATTATTGTTCCAGGTTAACCTATTTTTTGAAAATTTAAAATGTACAAATAAAAAAATCAATGGATAGAAAAAAAGAAATACGGTTGTAGGAAATGAAAAAAGTTAAAACTACCTCAGATTATATCACCAAGAGATGATCACTCCTAAAACTTTGTCATATATACTTTCTGATTTTTCCCATGTATATACATAAATTTATGTACAATGCATCAAAATACATTATACTGTAACTCATTATTTTGTTTTTAATAGAAAATATATTCTATATGTGACATATTCTTACATTTTTAATGGTTGTGTATTATTCCATTCATATTCCTACGATTTGAAGAATCACAGCTATTAGATCTATAGATGACCCACACTAATCCCAATCATTAGCAACCATTTGTAACCAATTGTGGCAGTAAATTAGCTTCAATATATATTTGCATATTTGAAAATTTGCCTTGAGAAGTTTATAGAATTGAAATTGATGGATTTAATTTCTTTTATTAGACCCTTGATATTCTAAATTTCTAAACAACTAAATTTCTAATATGTTCCTAGAAAATAGCATAGCAATTTATATTCTAAGCAATAGGCTGTGAATACTGATTTCCCTTTTAAACAATACTGGGTGTTCCCACTTTTTTCAATCTTTGCCAATCTTTCTGTTTTACTTTATTAAACAATAATTCTTTGAAAACTAGAGTACCTGTAATTATTTTTATCCATTACTTTCTTTTAGATGTATTTTTTCCCCAATATTTTTCTATTCATTTTCCTGTAACATTGGGGGTTATTTTTTCCCTATTAATATGCAAAAAAATTTATATATTTAGGATATTTACCCTTTTTTTCTATACGTGTAGTTTGGCCTTTAAGGTTGTATGTTAGTTTTGGATTCTTCAGAGAAACAGAAACAGTAGGATGTATATATAGAAAGAGATTTATTTTAAGGAATTAGCTTACATGATTAAGGAGACTGGCAATTCCAAAATCTGTAGGGAGGACTGGCAGGATAGAGATCAGGAAGAGCTGATGTTGCAGCACAAGTGTGAAGAATATCAGCTGGCAGAGTTGCCTCTTGTTAGCAGGGAGGTCAGTCTTTTGTTGTATTCAGTCCTTTGTTGATTGGATGAAACCCACCTGCATCATAGACGGCTATCTACTTTATTAAAATTCCATCAATTTAAAGTTAATCTCATTCAAAAATAACCTCACGAAAATATTCAATACAATGTTTGACCACATATCTGGGTACCATGGCCCAGGCAAATCGATACACAACATTAACCAGCGTGTGTTGTTATATTGTTCTGGAGCCTTCTGTCATGTTTTGACTCTATCTGACATGACCCTTCCTGGAAGAAAAATTTTATAAATGATGCTCTCATAATTAACATTCAAATTTTAATCTCTGTGTAATTTACTGAGGTATACAGTGTGAAGTTTAAATAAAATTAGGTGTGTTTGAGAGTGTGTGTGTGTATATGGATATACACACTGTAGATATAGAGAGAGCTATAGATATAGAGAGAGCTATATCTATAGTGTATATATATAGATATATTTCTATGTTTTGCTACATATAGATATTGCTGTCTCTATACACACACTATATTTACTGTATACAGTAATATAAATTTAGAGAATCCTAGCTATCAGATCTATAGACTTCCCACACTAATCATGATCATTAGCAATCATTAGCAACAAATTATGGCAGTAAATTAGCTTCAATATATATTTGTGCAATTAAAAAATTAGTTTTAGAAATCATAGAATTGAAATAGATGGATCAATGGCAATCTGAAGAAATGATGACAATTCTTGTGCAATTGATGGATCAATTTCAATTCTTCACACTTCAATTGATGGATCAATTTCAATTCAATGATATGACAAAAAGACTGTTAGAGAAAGAGAGAGAAAAAAAGTTGGGCAATATCTTGCATCATGTGATGAATAGAACCCACCCAAAGATGTCTAGACCCTAATCTCCTGAACTTGTGAATATGTTGCCTTATATGGCAAAAGGAATTTTGCAGATGTGATTAAGCTAAGGATCTTGAGATGGGACATTATTCTAAATTATTTGGCTTTGCTCAATGTAATCATGGTCTTTATAATAGGGAGGCAAGAGGGGCAAAGTCAGAGAAGGTTGTATTGTAACAGAAGCAGAAGTTGGAATCATGTTCTTTGAAGGTGGTAAAGGAGCTATGAGCCAAGGAATGCCACCCATTTCTAAAAGCTGTGAAAGGCAAGGAAAAGGAAACCTAGCACCCCCAAAATGGACACTGACCTATGGACACTTGTAGCTTACTGAGACTGATTGTGGATGTTTAACCTGTAGAACTGTAATGGAATAAATTAATGTTGCTTTAAGCCATAAAGTTTTTAAAAAAATAATTTGTCATAGAAGCACTAGGAAGCTAATACATACCATTTATTGAACAATTTATCATTTTCTTCACTGATCTAATATTCAGCATTTATCATAGCTGTTCCAGGGATAATATTTAGCAAATGACAAACTGATGTATTTTAATCTTAAATCATGTTTCCCTGTAGCTTTCCATCTCCAAGGCCTAACTCCCAAGTTTTTTTTTTTTTTTTGCCTCAAATAAGGAAAAGTAGCTACTTGACTTTAGCAAGACAATCAGTTTGGTAATCAGAGAGACTTCTCCAAAGTTCTTTTGCCTATTACATGCAGGCAAAGTCTTGCTGCTAAAAACCAGAACGATATGACACAAAGGCTGTTAAAAGAAGCCAACCCTTTTTAACACAGCGTGGATTAAAATGATGGAAGAGAACAGAAAGCAGTAGGAAGGATTGTCCCACATATACCCTTAGCTACCTCTCTGGGAATGAGTGGCTTTCCCTCACACTCTGGGAGAAATTTTTCCACCTAGACCCCTACGTTACAATGTGAGGCCCAAGCAGAGTTAAATGGGAAATGTGTTGCATAGTGAGAAGAGAAAGAATTTAATAGTTTGCCCTCACCAGCCTCCCTAGGGAAGCCTCTGTATATTTGAACACAAAGTTGAGAATCAGTGATCTGCAACAATGCTCATCACTGTAGTGGTGACAACCTAGCCAGAAGCTAGAAAGAGAATATGGCCAGCTCCAGAAGGTCTTTTTTAATTGTTAATTTTAAAAATCTCTATTATCTTTAATTAACAAATAATAGTTATATGTTTATGAGATATTATGTGATTTTTTTGATGCTAGCTAGATTCAGCAGAGAGAAGGCTGCCTGAGTAGGTAGTATCTATGAGGTTAGAAAGAACCCACTGAATATGTTCAAGAGCGGAAGAAAAAAAAAGACCACACATTCATCAGCTACCACCTGGACCAAGCTGCCATATTTCTCATGTGGGTCATTTCAGCCGACTCTTGTTTCCCTGTTTTTACTTTTTGTCCCTGTGCAGTCCATCCTGCATACAGCAGCAAATATTCGTTAACCCTCTGCTCAAAACCCTCCAGCGGTTTTCCACTTAGAGTAAAACCCAAAATCCACTTTGATGTAACTGCTATCATCTTTCCTACCTCAATTCCTACCACTTTCCCTGTCAATCATTCTTCTTCAGCTACCCTGGCCTCCTTTGTTGTTCTTTTAACATGCTAACCACACTCTCACCTCATGAGCTTTGAGCTTTTCTTTTCCTTTCTTGGAATGCTCTTCTTCCAGGGATATACATGACTCATTTTTTTTTTTTTCCAATCTCTGCTCAAACATTACCCTATTAGACAGTTATTTTCCTATATTCTTTTTCCTGCTTAATTTTTCTTCTTCTCTTATCATCACCTGAAATATGATACATTTATTTCATTATTTCTGTCTTTTCCACTGAAATATCAGGAGAACCATGCCTGGGCCATGGCAAAGACACAATATATATTTGTTTATTTTAATGAATTAATCACCCATAGCCAACAAAACTGTAGTAGAGTGGTGAGGATATGTCTATTATTTAATATTGAGGAATGAACTATAGTCATTTGGGATATCTCTATTTTTTTAACTCAATTTTTTCTTATCAACTTTAAATGAGGGTGGGCTACATCTGCACACTTCCAAGTTATGGCCTTGTCCTCAAGATTTTAGAAATATTTCTTCAATTAAGGACAAGAAATAATGAATTATAAAGTTTGACTTTAACCTCAGAAGCTTCTGGTAAAATTTAGATAAGAGGTCATAGAGAAAATAGTTCTGTTGCTTTCATAGAGCAGGAATATTCATGCCATCTTATTCTTAAAAATCTTCCAGAGTTTCTTTTTTTAAAAGTAATGCATGGCTAAATTCTTCTTCTCACATTGTCTTTTTTTTGCCTCCAGTAAAATTAAGCACTCTATGAATGAAAATAGATAGAGATAGTAAAGTACATATTTTCCAAGAATATAACATAAACCTGTGAACATTTCTTAGGTCATAGTCATATCCTACCCTCCACCCTCAAACATCTGCTGACATGTCACATGAAATGATTAGCTATTTTTTGGTATATTGGAAAAGTCATTATGATTCAGTGATGTAAGTACATCACTATGTACTTACTTATGTAAGTGCTTATGTAAGTACTTACATAAGAACTATGTACTTATGTAAGTACTACGAGGGAAGAGGTTACCAACACAGGATAGTACCACGAGTCCTCTGAATCCCAACCCATTGTCTTGACTCAGAAGATCTTCAAACAACTAATTTCTAAAAATTGTGACTCAACTCTATTAGAATTTAATGGGGACATAGATATAAAGATCAAGTTTTAAGAGAAATACCATATACGACTGTAAGGCAAAGTTACTTAATCTGTTTCTATCTTTGCCCATGAAAATCTCAAAACAGCATAGTTTCTCAAAAGCAGATCAAACTTGAGCCTGAGAAACGTAGACCGGAAGGCTCAGCATGAAATTTTTTATTTTTGTCTAGTTTGAGCTAGAGAACATGTGTGCTAGGATGGAAAGAGTCCTGCTCTAAGAATAAGAGAACCATAGGTTCCGTCCAATTGGATCACTGACTAATTGTATGACTTCAAATGCCTGAGGGTTTCAGTTTCTTCATAAGCAAAACAGTGGGGTTGCATAAATGACACTAGGGGCCCATTTCTGACTCTAGCTTATCATAAGGCTGATAAAATTGCCAAAAAATCTAACTTCTGATGAAATTTAAAAAATAATTTTGATGTTTGGATATGCTAATTTTAATTGGGGGAAGCTGAAGAAGAAACTGAAGAAACTGAATTCATTTGGGATTACTATCTGACCTGTAGTAATAGGGAGATAATTTGGCATTTTGACAAGTAAACAAAATGAACATTTTAGAAAACTCCTTCTGGTCCAAGCATATATGAACTCCAAAGCCCATATTAAATCCTCTCCTTCGGGAGGAACTTTTCCAGATTAAAAATGTAAGAATTCCTCGTGACTCCAAAGCTTCAACCAATTGGATCCAAGCTTTCAAAATATACTCTCCAAATAAAAAAGCAAATGACCTAAAACAGTACGTTAAAATACTTTGCCAATATTTTCTCTCCTTTTTTTCCTACTGAAATAGTAAATATGTGGACAAAGAGACTATTTCTCTTTTTTTTTTCTTTTAAATTTCATCAAGTGACCAGTTTTGAACTCGTGTTCATAGTTTGGGTATTGAACATTTCATCATTTTATGATGGTGAATAATATATCCTGCAAAATCAGCTTCTTTCTGGTTTTATTCTTTTAACATCAGATTCCTGCTGTTCCATGAATTAATATTAACAGTGTATCTGGGAATATAATGATAAAATGAAAGAATAATGATCACTGACTGATGAATTTATCAGAGTTGGTTTGTTTCACTTAGTTTTAGATTGTCAGCATCTACTCTGCTAAAGGGATTGAATTTCTATTTGTAATACATTAGATTTATCTTTAAAACAAATGAGCACTGGAGACTACCAATGTCATAGATGAGTTCCTGCATGCTAACCTTCACACAAAAAAATACATTTTGCCTACCATGTATTCCTTCTCTGACATGTTTAGACAACTTTGTGAACTCCAGATGATCTGGTTCACGACTTTCTTGAGATATAGATGTGTTGGCCCTAACATATAATGTATCCTGCAACCAAGGAGACAAAAATGCTCTGTAATGTTTCATATCTAATTCCAGGAAAAAGCCTTTTCAGTTGTCTAGAATGTTATATAGTCTTAATAGAATTCAGTGAAGATTATTTTATGCTTATACAATATTGCTTCAGAACAAGAACGAATGGTACATCTGTGTATAAAAGTTAATTTTCCAAAGGCACGCTTCATTCTAACATCAAATTTAAAATGCCCTTTGAAGAGCCTTTTGAGTCCGAGAAAACAACAAATCAAAAACCCTTCAGTACATAAGGTTTATCTAGGTGCTGTGCAGAAATTTTGGCAAGTTAAAGTCATGGTCCTCTAGAATTAGTGTTTCAGAAGACAGCTCTGCAAAGCTAGAGAGGATATAAGTCAGGAGATGGCAAATATGTGAAAGGAACCAACCGGTTAAAATAAGAATAAAGGTTATGCATTTTCCGCTTCATATAGAAAGATTGTTTTAGAGGAGGTATTGTCTGAGGAAAGGAGTCACACATCCTGGCAATTTATAATAGTAATAGCAGAAAACATTAAGAGAGTGGGAGATTAGAGCATTGGTAGGAATGATTTTTCTGTTTCTACAAAACCATCCTTAGGTAGATCTTTCATGTCATCACATTAAATGTGAAAAGCGTTTAGTTAGAGTATTCATAACAAATGAGCATTTTTTGCTACTTGTGCAAAAACAGAATGTGGATGTTACTTTTAGTTTTCATCACTGCTTTCTGCCTGTGATGAGCAGAGTATTTACCTTTTTCTCATAATCCATTACAACTTTTACTCTCTCTCTCTTTTAGCTTTAAAATGGTGTTATTCTTTCCAACACTTGCCATAGAGGTGTAGGAAGTGTATGTACTTATGAGGCACACCATATGTTTTGATACATGCATGCAATGCATAATAGTCACACCATGGAGAACAGGTTATCTATCCCTTCAAGCATTTACCTTTTATGTTACAAACAATCCAGTTATACTCTTTTAATTATTTTAAGATATACAATTAAATTGTTATTAACTATAGTCACCCTATTGTGCTATCAAATAGTAATTCATTTTTTCTAACTATATTTTTGTACCCCTCCCACCCTTCCTACATTCTGTTTTTAAATGTTTAGGGAAATATTTGCATGATTTTTGGCTCTCTTACTAGGTTTTAAGTTCCATCAGGTCAGGAACTGTGACTGTTACGTTCATCATTTCCCTAGCACAGGCAGGTTGTCATTAAATATTTCACAGGCAGGTTATCATTAAATATGCTTTGTTAGAAAATGAGATAAGGAGGAGATTTTTGCTTGATTTGTGAGTATAAGGTACAGATATGGATACTAATTTAGTAAAATTATAATATGCAATTATATTATGATATAAAATTAATTACAAATTTACTTATCTTTTATTTTTTTCTTTTTAATTTTTATTTCAATAGTTTTGGAGAAACAGGTGGTCTTTGGTTACATGGATAACTCCTTTAGTGGTGATTTCTGAGATTTCGGTACCCCTGTCACCCAAGCAGTGTATACTGTACCCAGTGTGTAGTCTTGTATCCCTTTTATCCCTCACCTTCCTCCCACCCTTCCCCGCAAGACACCAAAGTCCATTTTATTATTCTCTTGCATCTGTGGCTTCATAGCTTAGCTCCTACCTATAAGTGAGAACATACAATATTCAGTTTTCCATTCCTGATTTACTTCACTTAGCATAATGGTTTCCAACTCCATTCAGGTTGCTGCAAATGCCATTATTTCATTCTATTTTATGATTTAGTAATATTTCATTGCATATATCTATATATATCTACATATATCACATTTTCTTTATTCACTTGTTGGTTGATGGGCATTTAGGCTGGTTCCAATTTTTGCTGCTATGAACACGAGTTTGCAAGTGTCTTCTTCACACGTTGACTTCTTTTTCTCTGGGTAGATACCCAGTAGTGGGATTACTGGATCAAATGGTCGTTTTACTTTTACCTCTTTAAGGAATCTCCATGCTGTTTTCCATAGTGGTTATTCTAGTGTACATTCCCACCAGCAGTGTAAAAGTGTTCCCTTTTCACCACATCCATACCAACATCTATTATTTTAAATTTTTTTGTTGTTGTTATGGCCACTCTTGCGTAATATCCCATTGTGGTTTTAATTTGCATTTCTTTGGTAATTAGGGATGTTGAGCATTTTTTCATGTATTAGTTGGCTATTTATATATCTTGTTTTGGGAATTGTCTATTCATGTTCGTTGCCCACTTTTTGATGGGATTATTTGTTTTTTTTCTTGCTGATTTCTTTGAGTTCCTTGTAGATTCTGGATATTAGTTCTTTTTAGGATACATAGTTTTTCAATATTTTCTCCCACTCTTTGGGTTGTCTAACTCTGCTGGTTTTTTGTTTGTTTGTTCTCATTTTGCTGTGCAGAAGCTTTTAAGTTTAATTAGGGCCTATGTATTTTTGTTTTTGTTTCATTTGCTTTTGGGTCCTTAGACATGAACTCTTTGCCTAAGCTGATGTCTAGAAGAGTTTTTCTGATGGTATCTTCTAGAATTTTTATGGTTTCAGGTCTTAGATTTAAGTCTGATCCATCTTGAGTTTTTTCTATAAGGTGAGAGATGAAGATTCAGTTTTATTCTTCTATATATGGTTTGCCAATTATCCCAGCACCATTTGTTGAATGGGTTGTCCTTTCCACACTTTACATTTTAGTTTGCTTCGTCAAAGATCAGTTGGATGTATGTATTTGGCTTTATTTCTGGGTTCTCTATGCTGTTCCATTGGTCTATGTGCCTATTTTTATGCCAGTACCATACTGCTTTGGTAGCTATAGCCTTGAGTATAGTTTGAAGTGTGATGCCTCCAGATGTGTTCTTTTTACTTCACCTTGCTTTGGCTATGCAAGCTTTTGTGTGTGTGTTCCATAGGAATTTTAGGATTGTGTTTTCTACAATTATATATTCAACTGACATAATTTCAATTTTCTTAAATTTTACTAAGACTTGTTTTGTGACCTATCATATGGTCTATCTTGGAGAATGTTCCATGTGCTGATGAAAAGAATGTGTATTCTGCAGTTTTGGGGTAGAATGTTCTGTAAATATACGTTAAGTCCTTTTGTTCTCGGGTATAGTTTAAGTCCATTGTTTCTTTGTTGACTTTCTGTCTTCATGACCTGTCCAGAGCTGTCTGTGGGGCATTGACCTCCCCCACTATTATTGTGTTGCCATGTATCTCATTTCTTAGGTCTAGTAGTAATTGTTTTATAAATGTGGAAGCTCTAGTATTAAGTGTATATATATTTAGGATTCTGGTATTTTTCTGTTGGATTAATCCTTTTATTATTGTATCATGTCATCCTCATGTCCCTCTTTGTCTTGTTTTCCCCTGTGGTTGCTTTAACATCTGTTTTATCTTATATAAGAATAACTACTCCTGCTTGCTTTTTGGTATGGTTTGACCCTGTATTCCTATCCAAATCTCATGTTGAATTATAATTTCCAGTACTGGGGCAGGGACCTGGTGGGAGGTGACTGAATCATGAGGGTGGTTTCTAATGATTTAGCACCATCCCCCTAGTGCTGTCTCTGGACAGAGTTGTCATGAGACCTGGTTGTTTGAAAATGTGTAGTGCTTCCCCCTTCACACTCTGTCTCTCCTGGTCTACCATGGTAAGATGTCCTTGCTTCCCCTTTGCCTTCCACCATGATTGTTAGTTTCCTGAGGCTTCCCAGTCATGCTTCCTGTACAGCCTTTGGAACTGTGAGTCAATTAAACCTTTTTCTTCATAAATTACCCAGTCTCAGGTAGTTCTTTATAGCTAGTATTTTGTTATGGACTAATACACCTTTGGTTTCCATTTGAGTGGATTATCTTTTTCTATTCCTTTACCTTAACTTTATGTGAGTCCTTATGTGTTAAGTGAGTTCTTGAAGACAGAAGATACTTGGTTCAAGATACTTGGTTGGTAGTTTTTTATCCATTTTGCCATTGTGTTTTATTTATTTATTTATTTATTTACTTACTTACTTATTTATTTTGAGATGGAATCTTGCTCTGTCACCCAGGCTGGAGTGGTATGATCTTGACTCACTATAACCTCCACCTCCCAGATTCAAGTGAGTCCCCTGCCTCAGCCCCTCAGTAGCTGGGATTACAGGTGCCCACCATCATGCCTAGCTAATTTTTATGTTTTTAGTAGAGACGGGGTTTCACCATGTTGGCGAGGCTGGTCTCGAACCCCTGACCTCAGGTGATCTGCCAACCTCTGCCTCCCAAAGTGCCGGGATTACAGAGATGAGCCCATTTTGTATCTTTCAAATGGAGCATTTATGCCATCTATATTCAATGTTTGTATTCACGTGTAAGGTACTGTTCTATTCATCATGCTAGTTGTTCCCTAAATGTCTTGTTTATCATTATATTATTGTTTTATGAGCCCTGTGAGATTTGTGCTTTAAAAATGTTCTATTTTGGTGTATTTAAAGGTTTTGTTTCAAGATTTAAGACTCCTTTTAGCATTTCTAGCAGTGCTGGCTTGGTAGTGGCGAATTATCTCAGCATTTGTTTATCTGTAAAATACTTTATTTCTCCTTCACTTATGAAGCTTAGTTTTGGTTGATGCAAAATTCTTGACTGATAATTATTTTGTTTAAGGATGCTAAAGATAGGACCCCAAACCATTCTGGCTTGTAAAGTTTCTGCTAAGTAATCTGCTGTTGATCTGATAGGTTTTCCTTTGTAGATTACCTGATGCTTTTTTCTCACAGTTCTTATGATTTTTTCCTTCTTTAGATAACCTAATGACTCTATGCTTAGGAGACGATCTTTTTGCAATGAATTTCCCATGTGTTCTTTGAGCTTCTTATATTTGGATGTCTAGATCTCTAGCAAGACCAGGGAAGTTTTCCTCAATTATTTCCTCAAATAAGTTTTCCAAACGTTTAGATTCCTCTTCTTTCTCAGAAATACCAGTTATTCTTAGGTTCAACCATTTAACATAACCCCACATTTCTTGGAGACTTTGTTCATTTTTTCAAATTACTTTCTCTTTGTTTTTGTCCAGTTGGGTTCATTTGAAAGCCTTGTCTTCAAAATCTCAAGTTCTTTTTTCTGCTTGTTCTAGTATATTTTTGAAATGTTGCAGTGCAGTTTGTATTTCTCTAAATCTGTCTTTTATTTCCAGAAGTTGGGATTGTTTTTACTTTATGATGTCTATTTCTCTGGAGAATTTTTCATCCATATCCTGTGTTGTTTTTTAAATTTCTTTAGGTTGGTTAACACTTTTCTCCGGTATCTCCTTGAGTAACTTAATAAATATTCTTAATTCTTTATCCAGCAATTCAGAAATTTCTTCTTGATTTGGATCCATTGCTGGAAAGTTAGTGTGATCTTTTGGAGGTGTTATAGAACCTTGTTTTGTCATATTTCCAGAATTACTTTTCTGGTTCCTTCTCATTTGGGCAGACTATTTCAGTGAAAGTCTGGAACACAAGACCTGCTGTTCAGATTCTTTTGTCCCACAGGGTGATGCCTTGATGTGCTGTTCTCCCCATCCCACTAAGGATGGGGCTTCCTGAGAGTCAGACTGCAGTGGATGTTAATGTCCTTTGGGGTGTAGCCACCCAGTGGGGCTACCAGGCTCTGGGCTGGTGCTGCGGAATGTCTGCAAAGAGTCCTGTGATGTGATCCTTCTTTACGACTCCGACTCCCAGCAGCAGACACCAGTACCTGTTCTGGTGGAGGTGGTAGGGGAGTGAAGGAGACTCTGTGAGAGTCCTTGGTTGTAGATATGTTTAATGTGCTGGCTTTCTCAATGCTGGTTATGCCAGCAGTAATGTTGTTATGAGGTCCACAGACTCAGGACCACTGGTTAGCCAGGATGTTGAAGGCAGTGGGATAAGCTATTGTTTTCTCTTTCCTGGGAACAGGGTTATTCTGTCATTAGTTGCTATACTGGCCTGAGCTGGTTGGCCTCCAGCCAGAAGGTGGTGCTTTCAAGAGAGCACCAGATGGGTTAGTAGTAGGAGGTCTAAGCTTGCCCTAAGTTGGCCAGGGTAGGTGTTCTGATTTCTCACGTGATGGGCAGGGCCATAAAGTTCCCAAGAGTTTATGTCCTTTGCTTTCTGCTACCAGGACAGGGAAAGAAATACCGTCAGGTGGGGGCAGGGTTAGGTGGGTCAGGGCTCAGACTCTCCTTGGATGTTGTTTGCCACAGCTACCGTCGGGGATTGGGGGTGGTTCTTAGGTCAATGGAATTATGTTCCAGAGGGGAGTATGGCTGCCTCTACTTTGTCATATAGTTCACCAGATAAGTGGGGGATAGCTGGCAGTGAAAGACCTCACTAGCTCCCACGCAGTTGGTGAGGCCAGTCTCACTCCTGCAGTGCTCCGTTCAGACCTTGCTGTAGGGCATAAGCTTCCCCTGCTGTAACCTTGTGAAATTTTCAGCAGTGTGCTGCTGCTTTCAAATGATCTGTGAATACTTTTGGTTTTCCTATTATGTTCCTGTGGTGGTTCTTGGAGCAAAAGTTTACGGTGTGAATCTCCATACACTGTTCTGTCCATCCAAGGAGGAGCTGCACGTTAGCCCTGTCTCCTATTTAGTGACATCATATGAATTAGAAGGTAAGATCTGACTAAAAACCAAGGCAAAAAATAAATAGTAAAGTCAGGCAGATAGGAAATCCAAATATTGAAATGATCAAATACTGCTTTTGAAATAACTATTATTAATACTTTTATGGTAATAAATGACAAGCTAGGGATTTTAGGCATGGGTCTGGAAACTATTTAAAAATAAGCAATGAGGGTTTATAAAAGTAATAATCCAAATAGTCAAAAAACACGTGAAAAGTTACTTATTTTTGTTAGTGGAAGTTAAAATATAACTGAAGCAACAATTTGCTCACCTATCCAGTTGGCAAAACAAAGAGTGAAAATTTATTTATCTGGTAGTAGTGCAGAGGAAAAAAGTAGTTTTAAATATTCTTGACAGGGTAGAAATGTTACAGCATTTTAGAGAAATGATCTGGTAATACCTTTGTTGTTTTCAAAATTACATGTCTTTTAACCTAAAGTTTTCACTCCTACAAATATATTTCATTGTAAACAAATAAAAGCATCAGTATTTAAATATATATATATATCTCAATGGAAATGAATATTTTGAAAAGGGGATGCTTTTTAAATGCACAAAATAGCTAATGTTGTATATTCATATAATTAAATATTGTGAGACTTAATTGAAGTTTGGTATATATTTTTAATTGAAAAAATATATTTTAATTTAAAACATCAGTATTTAAAGATATATATATATCAATATTCTAAACAATGGAAATGAATATTTTGAAAAGAGGATAGTTTTCAAATGCACAAAATAGCTAATGTTGTCTATTCATATAATTAAATATTGTGAGACTTAATTGAATTCGGCATATATTTTTAATTGAAAGAATATATTTTAATTAAAAAGCATCAGTATTTAAATATATATATATATTTTCTGGACAATGGAATGAATATTTTGAAATGGGGTTACTTTTCAAATGCACAAAATAGCTAATGTTGTCTATTCATATAATTAAATATTGTGAGACTTAATTGAAGTATGGTATATATTTTTAATTGAAAAAATATATAGTACAATTCCATTTTGGAAAATGATCAATTGCTAATATAGCAGACACTTTTAGTGCTCTAACTCAGTGGTCCCCAAACTTTTTGGCATCATGGACTGGTTTCACGTAAGACAAATTTTCCCATGAATGGGGGTAGGGAGATGGTTTTGGGATGAAACTGTTCCACTCTGGATCCCTCGCATGTGCAGTTCACAATAGGGTTTGTGCTCCTATGAGAATCTAATGCTGCTGCTGATCCGAGGCAGAGCTCAGGTGGTAATGCTCACACACCCACCACTCACCTCCTGCTGTACAGTTTGGTTTCTAGCAGGCCACAGACCAGTACTGTGGGCTTGGGGAATGCCTGCTCTAACCAATGTCCATTCACAAACACCCTGTCCATCCTCAGCCCCCAAGTCCCACACATTCTAATGTAAATGTGAATTTATTGAGATATCCACTCACTTCTGCATGGTCATGGAATTAAAGAAAATAATTCCATTCCTAACTCAGGGAATAAATAGTAATTGGTTTAGGCTAAGCATGATGGTTCCATCTTATCTCTTCAGCAAGTCATAGGCTAAGGGGAAATAAAGGAAGTCTCCTAGAGCTTCTTGGAAAGAGTTCTCTCACTGAATTGAGAAAGTGAGAGAGAATGTTCCTCCTGTTGATTGCTGTCATGCATGCGTGCATCATTTGGAGCCATAGCAACATTGTGTGACCATGAGTAGGGTCAATTGTACACACTGAGGAGAGCAGATGAAAGAGTATTGATTCTGAATTAGTCAATTATGATACCACTTTACCTCTTAACTTCTATTTGAAAGAATTAATTTACTATATTGCTTTAGCTAGCTCACTCAGAATCTTCTGTTTTACAGTTGACTATATCTTAAATGATAAACTTACACACACACACACACACACACACACACTTTTGTGTGACCACGTGTCCAGCCTGAAGACAAGACCAGATCAACCTGAAGACAAAATTCTTGTCATATTTTTATGTTGCTCTTTGAACCAAAGCCTTATTTGGAAACTATTTATCTGGGAAAATAACTGGTGGTAAAATACGTATTCCCCAAAACACCTTTCCCTAAAGATTTCTATTTTGAATATATGTACTATCTGTCCAAAGAGCCATCTCAGTGTTAAGTATAGGATGCCTTTGCTATTTTTCTTCCTCAGAGTAATAAAACTGTTAGCAGCCACAACAAAGACTATGCATAATGTTTGGTAAAATGGTGAGCTGTGAGTTAAAGAAGAAACAATCATAATTTGTTAATTTTCCTAAAATGCATTTAAAAACCCTTTCACATTAATCTCTGTGATTCATAAAGAAGGGAGCCAGGCTGGCAAAGTGTAAATGATTGAAAATGATGCTGGTGGCCTTCTGCAAAATCTGATTGCAGCTTTGATGATTGATAGCTTGCCATTAGCACAGAGGGGGAAAAAGCCTAGAAATTGAACCAAGTAAATCAAGCAAAATCTTTCTAGTTTATAGGGAACACTTAGACATGATTCAAAAATGTTTTAACCAAGATTTCATTTTCTGTAAATATATGTTGCCTTCGAATATGAAGCATTCATTTCAGTGACTTTTCCCTGAACTATGCTTTAATCTTGTCTTCAAGAAAGTTCAGCTTGCCCTGCCACCTTCCCTGGGATTCAAGGCTGGTGTGATTTACTTAAGTGACAGTGTGCCACTCTATTTGTATTCCTTTTTTCATTTGGCAGCTTCTAAAGGATGCATGTTGCTGTTGCTGGGCAGACATGGTCATTGGAAAACTCAAAAGTGAGAAAAGTAAGGAATCTGCTCTTTGCTTGGAAACTTTCCTGCATTTGCTAAATTTCCCATGTCAATTTGACATATAGAACAAGGTGTGACAGATCATTAGCTTTAGGTTTAGTGCAATATTTATATATTCAGGCCTCTCCCTAACATCAGGTACCAGAAAAGACAATTCGTAAGTACATCACAACTACATAGGAGTATTTCCAAGACAGTTTAAGCAGATAATTACAACCATGTTACGGTTTACTATCAATTGACATATTACACAGGCCATATTGTTGCAAATTTCCAATAACTGATCAAGCAAGTTACATATAGTTATGGAGAAAATGTACACATATTTGTATACCATCATTGCATGCATATAACATATTTAGTACAGCTTAAAAGTATTGAGTAGCCCACCATGTCTTTATTAGCTAAACGTATCTTTACAAGCAATGTTGGTAAATCTTTACTGACATTTACTGTATGGGAACACCATAAGAACTTACTACAAGTCATTGTTACTGAGAGTTTACTATGTGCCAACGTTGTAGAGTCAATTTGTACTGAGCACCAAGTGTATAAGACTGTAAACTCTTTGAAGGTAGAGGCCATGTCTTTATCTTGAGAGTTTAACAAAATGCACAGTACAGAGCAGTTATCCTTCTTGCAAACACAGTTTTTTTATAAGTACACATATTAAACTATACAATTTTTGCTTAACTCTCCCACTTCCTTCTTCAAAAAAGCAAACCATAAAATTGGTGTTTTTATTGATCTTATTTTACAGAAATTTAAACTGAGACCTCGGGATGATTTTTTAACCTTCCATGAATACACAACTGATTCATGTCTTAAAGTAGCATTTTCAAGATAATTTGAGAATGTGAGGGCATAGAGAGTCCCTGGGAAATTTTAGAGGAGTGGTGTGGCCAATAGAAAAAATGCTCTAAGAATTTACTCTGTGAATGAGTTGATGAACTTCTTTGACCTCCAAGATGCTCTCTTAGTTAAACCATCATTCAAGTCATTGGAATGGTTCTGTATTGTTTTCTATTGCTGCAAAACAAATGACCAAAAAACTTGGTGGCTTAAAACAACAGAAGTTTATGATCTTACATTTCTAAAGGTCAAAAGAACAAAATGGGTTTCACTAAGCTGATATCAAAGTGTTAAGAGAGCTGTATTCCTTGTAGGGTCTCTAGAAAAGAGTCTGTCTCCTTAGTTTTTCTAGCTTCCAGAGGTTGCCCACACTCTTTGGCTCATGACCCCGCTTCCATCTTCAAAAACAGCAATGGCCAGTGGAATGTTTCTCACACAGCAGCACTCTGACTATACTTTTGTCATCACATCTCCTTCTGTGACTCTTCCTATCTCTTTCATTTATAAGGACTCTCAGCATTACTTAGGATCACCCAGATAATCCAGGAAACTCTCTTGTTTCAAGATCTTTAGCTTAATTACATTTATAAATCTATTTTGCTATGTAAGATCACATTCAGAGGTCCCAGGGATTAAGACATGGATATCAGCTGGGCATGGTGGCTCACACCTATAATCCCAGCACTTTAGGGGACTGAGTCAGGTGGATCACATGAGGTCAGGAGTTTGAGACCAGCCTGGCCAACATGGTGAAACCCCATCTCTACTAAAAATACCAAAATTAGCTGGGTGTGGTGGCATACACCTGTAATTCCAGCTACTGGAGAGGCTGAGGCAGTGGAATCGCTTGAACCCCGAGGCAGAGGTGGCATTGAGCTGAGATTGCGCTACTGCACTCCAGCCTGGGGGACAGAACAAGACTCCATCTCAAAAAAGAAAAAAAAAGAAAAAGACATGGATATCTTTGGGAGTCCATTATTCTACCTACCGCATGGTCTATACAGAGAATAGAAAGAAAAAAATTTGGGAAAACATTTCAGAAGTTTTATTTAGGAGCATTCCTCAACAGGTAAGTCTATCAGCACCATTCATCTAATGCAACACACTAAGATTGTTTAGTGAGACATGTTTTGAGTCAAATCAAATGCTATTTTACAGGTATAATTTTGCCTTCGTTTGGGATTTTGGACTACTGTGAAAGATATAAACAACTTATGTAGGTTCACTTTGTCATGGATTTGTGAAAATAACTAAGGAAGAACAGTTATGTTTATTTGATTTCATATATAAAAGCATTCAAACTTCTAAAATTGATAAAAGGTAGTAGAGCTCCATTTCCTTCTCTTTGGAAAGAAGCACTCAGAGGTACATCCATATTTGTGGTTAGATCTTTACTGCCATTCACATAATCTTGGTTTCCCTATAAGAATCTTTGTGGGGCACTACAACTGGACTCTAGTTATATTCATTTAATCACTTTGTAGGCAATATTTTAATCTGCCAAATCAGACTCCATCTAAGTCAGATTTTTTTATGTAACATAACTTTAATTATGTTATTTTTTTGGCTCTAATTCCTCATTCAATTTCCATTGTGTGCAGGCTTACTTAGACTTGTATTCAAAATTCTCCTCAGGCTGCTTCCAGGTAAATATTTAAACTTTCACTACTCTTTTAAAGGAGCTCTTGTTTCTTATTTTATGTTTCTCTCTCCAAAGGTGCTAGGATTCTCTGCAGATCCTCTTGGGCAAAAGGCAAGCTAGTGGGAAGATCTCTGAATTTTCTTTTCCAACTTCAATCAGAGTGCCTCCAGTTTATCTGGCGTATGCATTGGATTTCATTGCAAGGTTATTGTTTTTTAAAAAAAGTTTCTATAGGCTGGCATGGTGGCTCATGCCTGTATTCCTGGCACTTTGGGAGGCTGAGGCAGGATGACTGCTTGGGCTCAGGAGTTTGAGACCAGTCTGGGCAACACAGGAAGATCCCCATCTCTGAATTTTTTCTTTTTTTTTTTTTTAAATTAGCCAGGTGTGGTGGCGTGTGCCTGTGGTCCAGCTACTCTGGAGGCTGACATAGAAGGATTGCTTGATTTCCAGGAGGTCAAGGCTGCAGTGAGGTACGGTCATAACACTGCACTCCAGCCTGGGTGACAGAGCGAGACCTTGTCTTAAAAAAGAAAACAAAACCAAAATTTCTATAAATGTGATGGAATTAAGATGGCTGTTCTCTGTGAACTGTGTATTTAGCCAAATGATATCCTTTACTGGAAACCAAACATCTCTCACATTCTAGCTTCTCACCTTTTGTTTCTGCCCCTTCCTAGGTCATTCCTATCCAGATACTCCATCATCAAGGGCCAGCTCAGGTTTTATCTTCTGTAGGAGACTGTTCCTAATCACTTCAGCACAGAGTCATCGCTCTGGAAGGCTAAATATCTCGTTTAATCATCTCTTTACTGTCTGGTTCATTTTTATTAAGGAATGGCATGTAGTGCATTTTACAGAAATTTAAACTGAGACCTGGAGATGGTTTTTAACCTCTAGTGGGTATACAGTACATGGTACATGATGGAAAGAAGGAAGACAGGAAGGAGGAATGGTAGACAGAAAGAAAGAAAGGAATTTGATATTGCCTGCATATTTGATATTGAAACATATTGTAGTGTCACTGATCTCCTTTTTTTTTTTTTTTTTACTTGTTTAACTTTGTAAATGTAAATACAAATCTACCCAATTACTTTAAAGGGAAGAGAAGACTGCAGGTTTAACATTTATCAAATGCTACATGACATTCTAGGTGTATTATATGATTATCCTTTTTAATCTTCACAGGAATCCTATGAAGTTTTGCCAAAGAAGCTGAGAAAATTAGGCAACATTCCCCATGTCACATAACACTAGTGGGGCTGGACTGATACCTCAGAGTACACTGTACACATTTCTTCAGCCTCTCTGGAAGCTAGTCACTGCTTTCTAAATGTCACAGACTACCTGGCAAGAAGCAAATACTCATTTCATATTTTATGAATAAATAAATGAATTGCCAAATGATTTATTGAAGAAGGATGGCATTAATACTTTTAATTATACTACTACACTTCTACAGTGTTGCTATTACCACCTCTATTTCTACTGTCATTGCTGGTAAGAGCCCAGATACTACAGCCGTTGCTTTGGTTTCAGTTGTATTCCTACCACATACCAGCTGTACATTCACAGTCAAGTTTCTCCATCATCTTCTCTGCCTCTGTCTTTTCATTTGTTGCAGGAGGAAAATAATTGCAGTTATTTTATAGGGTTATTACAAGAATTCAATGCATTTAGCCTAGTTTTTAATCTGTATTAAGACTAATATTTTTTGGAATTAAGTACTACCGCAACCTCCATCAATGTTTATTGGGTATTTAATAAATGTAAAGCATTTGTGTTAGCATTCTCCTTTTAAACCTTTTAACAGCCTGTAAAATAGGTACTGTTACTGTTTTCTCTTATAGATGACAAAACTGAAGCTTAGAATAGAAATTGCTTGCCTAAGATCGCTCCACTAGCAAATGACAGAGCTGAACTCAAACCCAGGTCTGCTTGATTTCCATAGCCTAAATTAGTAAGACCAAATTGCAAATGTTGGCCTTTAAAAAAAAATTCAATAGTTTTAGGGGTACAAGTAGTTTTTGGTTACATGAAAGAATTGTATGGTGGTGAAGTCTGGGATTTTAGTGTGCCTGTCATCCAAATAGCGTACATTGTACCCAATACCAATAGGTAATTTTTCATCCCTCACTCTCTTCAGACCCTCCTCCACCTTTGGAGTCTCCAATATCAATTATACCACTCTGTATTGTACTCATAGCTTAGCTCTCACTTAAACATACAGTATTGAGAACATATATCATTTGGTTTTCTGTTCCTGAGGTACTTCACTGAAGACAGCTGCCTTCAGGGTTGGGCGTGGTGACTCATGCCTGTAATCCCAGCACTTTGGGAGGCTGAGGCAGGTGGATCACAAGGTCAGGAGATCAAGACCATCCTGGCTAACACGGTGAAACCCCATCTCTACTAAGGGAGGCTGAGGTGGGCGGATCACGAGATCAGGAGATCAAGACCATCCTAGCAAACACGTTGAAACCCCATCTCTATTAAAAATACAAAAAAAATTAGCTGGGCGTGGTGGCGGGCACCTGTAGTCCCAGCTACTCGGGAGGCTGAGGCAGGAGAATGGCTTGAACCTGGGAGGCAGAGCTTGCAGTGAGCCGAGATCTCACCACTGCACTCCACCCTGGGCGACAGAACAAGAAGACTCTGTCTCAAAAAAAAAAGAAAAAAGATAATGGCCTTCAGTTTCATTCAAGTTGAAACGACATTTTTGTTCTTTTTTATGGCCAAGTAGTATTCTGTGGTGTATTAGTCCATTTTCATACTGGTAACAAAGACATACTTGAGACAGGGAAGAAAAAGAGGTTTAATTGGATCTACAGTTCTACATTGTCTGGGGAGGCCTCAGAATCATGGCGGGAGGCAAAAGGTCCTTCTTACATGGCAGCTACAAGATAAAATGAGGAAGAAGCATAAGCAGAAGCCCTTGATAAACCCATCAGATTTCGTGGGACTTATTCACTATCATGAGGATAGCACCAGAAACACCAGTCTCCGTGATTCAATTACCGCCCCTGGGTTCCTCCCACAACACATGAGAATTCTGGGAGATACAATTAAAGATGAGATATGGGTGTAGACACAGCCAAACGATCACGTCGTATATGTATAGCATATTTTAAAAAATCCATTCATTGAATGATGGGCACTTCAGTTGTTTCCACATCTTTGCAATTGTGAATTGTGCTACAATAAACATACATGTGCATGTGTCTTTTTCATATACTGACTTACTTCCTTTGGGTAGATACCCAGTTGCTGAATTGAATGGTAGATTTACTTTAACTCTGTGAAAAGTCTCCATAACGTTTTCCATAGAGGTTGTGCTAAATTCCCACCAACAGGAAAATATTGGCCTTTAGCTGGTCTGCTATGGTTTGGCTTTTCTTGTTATTGCCTCTGTATACAGAACCTCTCCCAATACATGTTTTGGATGGCAAGTCCCTTGTGTTATGTTCATTATTGTCCTGATTCATTCCTTATTTATCTATATTCAGTGGGTAACTCTATGATTCTTCTACTTTGTTGGAGATTAATGTCAGATATGGAGTTCCATTAATTTGGGAAGGCAGTTGAGTGTTACAATTGCAATCGATTCTCATTCATTTGGTTGGTACCAGTTGTTACACACACACACACACACACACACACAGATTTTTCTCCTCTGGGTTCACAGAGAAAATTATCTGTTGTGAAAATGGGATGACATCAGTCAGAGGCAGCATCATGGATTTCTTTTAAGTATTCTCATGACTCAGGGGATGTCCTTCTCTAAAATAATGTTCCCAGGAGACTCCCATTTAATTTTTCCTCATAAAAGCAACTTACAATAAGCAATATTTAGTGGGGCTATGTGCCAAATATGTTAATTTACTGCCCAGAAAATGCTCAGACCAAAACAGGCTGATCTCCACTAATCTGGGACACTGTGGTCTCCTTAGGATGTACCCAGCCAGCTGGGCACAAAGTAAAATATCTGATTTAGGAGGCTTGTTCTTTCAGAGCTACAGCAGTAAACTCTGTCACCTTTCTTTATCTCTTTTCTACAGGGTAAAGATATAACCCACTGACTTTGTTCTGAGGTATCCCAAGGCAATTAGGCAGTTGTTTTTGTAGCAGTGCCTATTGTATGCTATTTATTCACCATATATGTATTTAGCTTTTTCCACAAATACAGTGCTAGGAGTTTGCAATTCACTAAAATACATATTTTCAAGGGGATCGGAATTCAGTAATGCCAGATACAATACTACATGACTTATCACAAATTTTCTTACTTAATCCTCATAGTAGTCCCAAGAGAAGCAAATTATTATTTCAATTTCTATACATGAGCAGTAAAAGGCTCTGAGAAATTTGCTAACTGATATTTGAATTGAGAATTATATAATTCTGAGACCCATCCACATTATACTGTATTACTTTCTCTGCCAAGCACCACTGCAGTATGTCTCTGGGACCTTTTGGTAGCATAGTGCTTAAGATTGCAACTTTGACATCAGACAGATCTTAGTCCAGGCACCAGCTCTTTTAAGTTTTATGACCTTGTGTGTATGTGCATACATGCACATATACATGCACAATGATAATAATTTACCTATATTATAGGGTTGCCATGTAGATCAAATAAGATATTGCATTAAACCTACTGAAAACCTAGCCTTTTAAAATGGTAGCTGCCATTATATCATTAGTAAAGGGAGTTTCCGTCTGACTGTCTTGGTTAGAGTACCTGGTATTCAGTATAACTTTATTCTTCTACAGAAATAAGAAAAAGAAATTGAATCAGCTGTGGATAAAACAGAATTTTTGTCAGCTAGGCAACCATCATTAACACTAACGAGTAAGCCCATCCTTTCCTCCTAAGACTTTCCAGTTTTTTATTTCTTTCACAGAATGATCCTTTTGAAAGCAGCAAGAATGCAAGGAATGTACATTTTCATCATTTATAGCTAGTTGATATTGGGACTAATTTTTGAAAATTCAGTGTCAAACAACAAAAGATTGGAGAAGTCTCATTATAATGCTATGCATTCATTTAAATGAAGTGTATCATGAGGAACCTAATAGGAAAATGCACAGTCTTTCTGTCTTTATGTGACTTTGTGGCTCATTTGCCCAAGGAAAGAGGAAGCATCACCCCAGTAATACTCCTAAGGATCTTAAATGAGCATAGGGCCAATTTTGACATTTTTCCCCCGATTGATCCACAAATGTACTTTTATGACTTGGAGGCTGGCTATGGAATACAGGTATTCAGTCACTACTTCGTTGGGCAAATATTTATTGTGCCCTTCTCTGTGGTACCTTCCATCACATGGGGATCAGACTGTTCGGCGATCCCTTCTCTCATGTCTGCCTCTCAGCGTGTCACATTTACAGTTACCTATCGTATGCTTATGATGTCTATTTGAGTACTATAAGGTTAAAATATTACTATAATTCTGAAAAAAATAAAGGTATATGAAAAAAGACAGCAAAGGACAGTACAAAAAGTGATCACTGCTTTGTACTGGTGAGGTTCTGGGGAATTTTTGGTGTGTGTGTTTGCTTGTGTTTGTGAATATGCATATGTGTGTATGTTCCATGATCTCTAATATTATTAAACCTCCTGAGACATATTTTTGTCTCTGGGAAGATTCCTAAAGTCATCTTTGACTGAGCTTCTACGGACTCTGCTTTGTATCTATGATGCTTTGTATCTTTGTCACTTGGCCTTCATTACTCATTCTTCTTTATGTTCATTCTTCCCTCACACACTAGGTGATTTAATTCGGACCGATGGCTTTAAATACCATGTATTGCTGATGAAGCCCCCGCTTTATCTCTAGCCCTGGCCTCTCTCTTGAGCTGCCCACATGAAAATCCAGGTGCCGTCTTGACGTCTATTGAGCATCTAATAGGCATGGCAAGAGTGACATGCCCCAAGCAGAACTTCTGATACCTCCCCCACAGACAGGCAGGAATTAAAAGAATTCATCTTTCTGGATAATTGCAAGCACTACTTTTAAATGAATTGTTGAAATAAAAAACAAATAGTGAGTTTTCCTCCATCCTCCTCTTTCTTTTTTACCTTATATGTAATCAGCAAATTCTCTCAGCTTTATTTTCAAAACATATCCTCAATCTGACCACTTCTACTTTCCATCCTACTCCAAGCTGCCGTCCTTTCTGGGCTGGCCAGTGATGCTGATCTCTGATCTGGTTTCCGTGTTTCTTTCCTCGCCTTTCTCACATCAGTTCTCCACACAGCATCCAGAGTGACACTTTAAAAATTCACATCAGAGTATGCCACTGATCTGCTCAGAACTGTTCAAAGAGCTTCCATCATATTCAGAATGAAATCCTTACTGTGACTGAAAAAGGCTGTTTCTTATTTGTCACAGGTTACCTCTTTGACCCAATCTTCTTCCACCCTTCTTTTCTCTCTCATTGCTTCAGCCACACTGGCTTTCCCGTGGTTTCTTGTGCACATCAACTTTATTCCCGACCAGCAGCATGCTGTCCCTCTGCCTGGAATACTATTCCCTTACATCTTCATTTCACTCACTCCTCTTACTTTATTTACCACTTTTTCAAACGTCACTACCTCAGAGAATCCTCATAGGACTCACCTAGCTAGAACTTCCACCTCCTTTGCACATTATCCACCTACTTTTAGTCATTCTTTATCTTCATCTGAAATTATATATGAATACACACAAATGCACACATGCATATCCATATTAATTTACTATTTGAAGTATCCACAGCATTTTCTTAATATGCCTTTCTTATAAAACTCTCTCCTTCTGCAAGGTTGTGAACACCTCAAGATCTGGGACCATATCACAGTCAGGACCTATTGCAGGAATCAGCATAAAATAATTACTCAATAAATGTTTGTCAAATTGAATTGAATCAATATAGTGCCCTTGGCATTTATTATTCATTTACTTGTATAGATTTTTAAATTGACTAAATGATTAAACAGGCCATATTTGCAGGCTCATACAAAGCATTAAAATAGTTAAAATAGAAATACAGGCTTAGCTCTCTGCTTTCAGTTAAATGCCAATCCTTATATAACCGTGCCAATCTGGTAACTTTCATATGTAACAACTCTTTGAGGTAGATATAGAGTAAATATTTTTATTCCCAACTTTGAGTTAAGGAAATTAAGAGTCTACATTGATTTTTAATGCCAGAAATTATAAAAGAACAAATACATATTAAAGATTAACTAGCTAAATCCACATAGAGATGAATACACTAAACTTAGACTAAGAACAAGTGACAAAATTTTCCAAGTTATTACAGATGCTTAGTGGAATACAAGCCAAAACGATGAAATATTGGAAATGCTGGAATAAAAAAACATTTTTTTTCCTCCTACATGTTCTGGAGTTTTTCCATAAGTCTGTCTTGTCTTTTGTTCTCACCTGGGAAGGTGGCATGCTAACTGGCAGGAGACCTAGTGATGAAAATACTGTGGATCTTTACACATTCCTCAAGGCATCCAGGCTGACATCAGAGCAAATTTCAATTAATAGTAGAACTCGGTAGCAATGACAGTCCCTTTGGTCCTTTCTCCCCACTGCTCTTCCAGGGTGCCATAGTTCATCATAATATTTAATTATAATTCAACTTGTAATGCGCCTGGATGGACATAAGTATGGTTAAAACAGCATATTTTTTTTTCAGATGTGTTGTTTACCTCTTTTAATCCACACTGAGTACAGGAATCTTGTCTGAAATAGCCAGGTAGGGTGTCAGTTCAGTTGTGTTATTTATCTTTAATTTATCTGGAAGGGATCTTAGGTTTAGAAATTTATGAAAATAACAGAAAGATGAATTGAGACTGATTGAGGCCATGCTATAGAATAAGCATATACACTTTGTGAGTACTTAGGGAAGAGAAAGGGGTCTAGGACTGAGGCATGGAGCAATGCAATATTTAAAAGCTGAATAGAGGAGAAGCAGCTAGCAAAGCAGGCCAAGAAGCAGCAGCCTCAAAGGAGCCTCAGAGTAGGAGAAAAGCCAGGGAAGTGTGTTGTTCACAGAAGCCAAGAAAACAGAATGTGAATAGCCACAATCAGTGCTTTTGAACTGAGTTTAAGATAGTTTAACAGTTTAAGAAAAGAACAGAGACATAATCAGTGTACTGGCAAGGTGGATGTCATCGATATGAAAAGAGAATAGTCTCAGTGGAGTGGCAGGGACTGAAGTACAATTATAGTGGGTTGATAACAGAATGCAAGATTATAAGGTGGGAACAGCAACTACAGACCACATTTAAAGAATCTTACAGGAGAATAGGAAAAAAAGTGTTGGCAGTGGAGTAAACAGAATCTATATCAGCATAATATAGATAATAATCTATATTAACATGGTTTAATATGGCAACCTTCAATGTTACACAGAGGGATGCCACTATGCATTTTTCTTTTTAATTAAGAGCTGGTAAAAGTGCTTAGCTGAGTAGAGCTGAGAAAAGAATCTGTATTTTGATAGAACCTCAGTTTATATTTACTTTCTTCCTCATATCCTATGAGCAAGCACATGGCAGTCAACACTGAACTATTCTTTCCTCATATCATCTTATGAGTTTCAGAAGATTCTTTTTTGTTTTGTTTTTCAGCTTTTTTTTTTGAATTTTTTATTTCAATAGATTTTTGGGGGAACAGGTATTGTTTGGTTATATGAATAATTACATAAATTGAAATAAGTGATTTTGATTTTGAGAAGATTCTTGACACTGTTTATATATTTACACAATGTTAACTTTTAAGACTCGGGAATGTCTTTGTTTCAAAATTACAAAAAGTCCAATGCTTAGGTAAGAGAGCAGATCTCATTATAAGGATATAGGACTTTCTCCTAGAACTGTATGTTGGGAAGTAGAGTGAAGTCCAAGGGTAGTTTGAAACCTGGTACTGTAAGGCTCTCAAGAATCAAAGCAGGTGCATAGAAAGGCCTCTCTTTCTAGACATGTAATTTCAACCTTTTTCTTTTTAGGGGGGCATAATTTAAAGGTACTTATTTATCTTTTCAACATCATATTTATTAACCCACCTGCATTATGTAATGTACTTATTCTGACTGTCCTTCTCTTACCATGGCTGAATGTGTTCTTGCTCCTAGATGAGACCAACCCTCCCCTTTTAGTCTCCTGAATCTATCCTCTTCTGTTCAAGGACCTCATGTCTGCTTTATACAGAATTATTTTTCCAGAATAATCAATTTCTCCTTCTCTGTTGAACAATTCCACTATCACTGTATCCCCTATTGATATCTCAATATTTCCTGTGTTAAAGTACATTCTGTTGACTCCACTGCCAACACTTTTTTTTTTCCTATTCTCCTGTAAGATTCTTTAAATGTGGTCTGTAGTTGCTGTTCCCACCTTATCATCTTGCATTCTCTTATCAACCCACTATAATTGTACTTCAGTCCCTGCCACTCCACTGAGACTATTCTCTTTTCATATCGATGACATTCACATTGCCAGCACACTGATTATGTCTCTGTTCTTTTCTTAAACTGTCTTAAACTGTTAAACTATCTTAAACTCAGTTCAAAAGCACTGATTGTGGCTGTTTATTCCATGACTATTCACATTCTGTTTTCTTGGCTTCTGTGGACAGCAGACTTCCCTGGCTTTTCTCCTACTTTGAGGCAACTTTGAGGCTGCTTCTTCTTGGCCTAGTTTGCTAACTGCTTCTCCTCTATTCAGCTTTTAAATATTGCATTGCTCCATGGCTAAGTCCTAGACACCCTTCTCTTCCCTAAGTACTCACTCTTCTTAGGTGAACTCATTCAGCCTCCTACCTATAAATACCATGCATGTGCCCTTCACCTTCCAGTTCGCTACTCACAACACGACCTCTTCCCACAACTCTGCACCAGTGTATGTAACTACCTACTTACCACATGTTTAGATTTCTCATAGATATCATAGACTTAAGAGATCTGAACTAGAGTTATTTATTTTAATTTTTGTGAGTACTTAGTAGGTATATATATGTATAGGTTACATGAGATGTGTCATGCAATGCATAATAATCACCAGGGTAAATGGGTGATTACCCATCACCTCAAGCATCTATCCTTTACATCACAAACAATCCATACTCTTCTAGTTATTTTTAAATTTATAGTTATTTTTAAATTTATATATAATTTTTAAATTTAGTTATTTTTAATTTGATTTTTAATTTTAGTTAATTTTAGTTATTTTTAATTTACACTTTTAGTGATTTTTTAATGTGCAATTAAATTATTTTGACTATAATCACCCAGTTGTGCTAGCAAATACTAGGTCTTATTCTTTCTATTTTTTGTAATCATTAACACTACCTACTCCCCCACCCCAACTACCCTTCCCAGCCTGTGGTAACCATCCTTCTACTTTCTATCTCCATGAGTTCAATTGTTTTAATTTTTAGATCCCACAAATAAGTGAGAACAAAGTCACAAATAACATGTGATGTTTGGCTGTCTGTGCCTAGTTTACTTCATTTAACATAATGCAAATGACAGAATCTCATGCTTTTTTATTGCTGAAGAGTACTCCATAATAGCCAAAATTTGGAAGCAATCTAAGTATCCATCAACAGATGGATGGATAAAGAAAATGTAGTGCATAAACTAGAATTCTTGACTGCCACTTATTCTCACTCAACTCTTCCTATATTCTTTCCCATTCCAGTGAATGGTAAAAACCACTCACTCAGTTGCAAATGTCAATAAGCTAAGAGCAATCTTTAACCTTATTTTCCCCTCCTCTTACTGTATAAGATCCTCTACCACATTTTTCTTGCCTCTGCTTCCAAAATGCATCAAATATGTACCCACTTCTCTGTCGCTCTGCTCCTACCACTGTCATTCAAATCACCACCCTATCTTGCCTGGATGTCTTTAACAAATACTTGGCTTTCAGTTTTTTTCAATAGAACCCTTTGTCCATATGCCTTTTATGTTAAATTTTTAAGAAGTTGAAGTCAATAACTTGGCTCCCCCTGCTGGAAATAAAACCCTCCAGTGGAACTTAGATTTTAATCTAACTCCTTACTCTGATTTATAAAATTTTATATGACCAGGCCTGTGACCTGTTCTCTGACCTCATTATTTATACCAGATTTTGCTGAATTTATTGTAATCAAGAAAAACAAAATAAAATCACCAGTTCCCCTACCTCCCACCCCTAATACACACACAAATATACCACACTCACATATGTGTAGTGGCTTCTTTCCGTTTCCAACACACCAAGCTTGCTCACACTTCAGGGTGTGTCTCAGTCAGCTTGGGTCCCTACACAAAAATCCTATAGACTGGGTGGTTTAAATATGTTTCTCACAGTTTCACAGTCTGGGAAGTTCATCACTGAGGAGCTGATAGATTCTGTGTCTGATGAGAACCCTCTCCTGGTTTTCAGATGGCCACCTTGTTGGATTTTTACATAACAGGGTGGGGTTAACTCTCTGGTGTCTTTTTATAAAAGCATTATTCCATTATAAGGGCTCCACCCTGGAACCTTATCTAAACCTAATTACCTCCCACCGTTGTCATCTCTAAATATATCACACTGGGGAGCAGGGATTCAACATATGTAATTCGGAGGGTACATAAATAGTCGCTTTCAGGGTCTTTGCACTAGCGTACTGAAACATACTTTATTTTTGCTTGGGTACCTTTCTTGTAATTCACATTTCAACTTTACTACTGTCTTTTGAAACAAGCCTCCTCTGACCATCCAATCCTTTTCTATCATGTTGCCCTATTTTCATCACCCATAGAGCACTTGTCTCCCGAGACTGAAACAGAACCTGTCTTATAACTGCAAGTGCTTGATAAATATTTGTTGTTGCTGTTTTTGTACAAAGCCTTTGACGTTTTGTAGGGCAGGGATTTACTTATTTTATTTTGTGTTCTAAATAAGTAAAAGAACAACATCCAATTTGATTTGAATTATAGTAATTAAGACACAATACAGAAGTGCAATTAAAAATAAAGCAAGGAGCAAACTGAACCCTAAATTGCATATTTCTGGAGGCAGCATGCAATTAACCAAAATGGAATAAATCTGCTTTTGAGAACGTGGGATGGGAATGAGAATCTATAATGATCGTAGTTCTTTGGATCCTGTTTTTACATTTCGTGAAAAAGAAAAAAATATATACTGATTATCTTTACTCTTTACTGTCCGTAAACTTCCAAAGCTCTGTAGTAGGATTTTCTTTTTTTTTCTTTGAGACAGACTCTTACTCTGTTGCCCAGGTTGGAGTGCAGTGATGTGATCTTGGCTCACTGCAACCTCCACCTCCCAGGTTCAAGTGATTCTCCTGCTTCAGTCTCCTGAGTAGCTGCGATTACAGGTATCTGCCACCACACCTGGCTAATTTTTGTATTTTTAGTAGAGATGGGGTTTCATCATGTTGGCCAGGCTGGTCTCAAACTCCTGAACTCAAGTGATCTCCCCACCCCAGCCTCCCAAAGTGCTGGGATTACAGGCATGAGCCACCACTCCGGGCCTGTGGTAGGTTCCTTACAGGAAGATTGAAACTAAACAAGCACTTTGTCCTTTTATCTCATGCATGACCTTAATAGTAACCTAGGCAAAGAGACATTTTACCACTGAATAATCTGTGGAAATCAACAGGCTATGTAATGAGGAGACTCAGTGAACTAAAGTTCTCCAAAGTGTTGCTCTTAGTTTTACACATTGCACTCGTGGATATATTCTACAGGAATTAAAAAGACATGTGTATGAGGTGAAAAAGTTAAATGATTTCCATGTCTATGGATTTAAATATCAACCAACTAGTCATTTTTACCAGGAACACAAATGTTTGTGCTGTTTATATTGTCTAGAAGTTATTCACCATTTTTCTGATAATAGCAGTTCAGCTTCTCCTGGGGGAACCCCTCTTTCTCCTACTTTCAGCTTACAGGTTTTCTGTGGAGTCAGCTAAGCCACCACTCCAGGAGCAGACATGCTTCTTAGCCTGGTCACTCAGAATATCCCATGCCCCTGGCTGTGGTAATTGGTTCACTGACAGGCAGATAATCAGAGTCAATACAATGAAATGGGACTGTTGTTGGGATTGCTGACAGAAAAACACTCTTTTCTGTTTCTCCTTCCCTTATTATGACAGAATGGGGACTTAGATCTGTTAGGCCAGAGGTCTCCAACAATTTTGGCATGAGGGACCAGTTTCGTGGAAGACAATTTTTCCATGGACAGGGGGAGGCGAATGGTCTCAGGATGAATCGAATGTATTACATTTATTGTGCACTTTATTTCTACTATTATTATGTTGTAACATATAATGAAATAATTATACAACTCACCATAATGTAGAATCAGTGAGAGCCTTGAGCTTACTTTCCTGCAACTAGACGGTCCCATTTGGGGGTGATGGGAGACAGTGATAGATTAGCAGGCATTTGGTCCTCATAAGGATTGTGAAACCTAGATCCCGCGCCCATGGAGTTCACAATAGGGTTCGCGCTTCTATGATAATCTAATGCCTCTGCTGATCTTGCAGGAGGCAGAGCTTGGGCAGTAATGTGAACAATGGTGAGGGACTGTAAATACGGATGAAGCTTCACGTACCTGCCTGCCTCTCACCTCCTGCCATGTGGCCTTGTTCCTAACAGGCCACAGGTGGATACTGGTCCGTGGCCCAGGGATTGGGGACACCTGTGCTAGACCATATTGCTACCCCAAAGATAGTGTGAGTATAGCTGATCAGGCCCAGGGGACACAGAGCAATCAGAGTATGACTTATAGTTGGCCCCATTCCTGGCTTTCTTAGTTATGTAAACAAATACATTTCCATTTTGAGTCATATTTTCTGTTATTTGGTGTTGAAAGTGCTTCTTGAGAGATATTCAACTTATGGCTCAGTTTCCTGTTTTCTGAGAGAGTGTATGTGTGTATGTGTGTGTGTGTGGTCATCCTTTCTGCCTTGCCTTGTAGGTTGGGATCCGGGAAAACAGATGTGTTGTACTCCTGATTTTGATGGCACAGTTATGTAGACTTGTATTAATCTCCAGTCTTTATTTATGGCTGTCTTATGGTACTATGGCCATGTCAGACTATATTTCTGAGCACTGAACATCAAAAATACTTATTAATATGGATATATTATTGATAACTATCTTTGCACAATACTTTGTGGATGTCATGGCATTGGGCTTACTGTGAGTAACAAAAAGGTTTAAAAACCAAGTCTTCTTGTCTCCAACTGACATTTCTGACTGGAAGGATAGGATTTCTTATATGAAGCAGTTGAATTGGGAAATAGCTTTCTACAGTTGTGAAAATGGGAGGTAACAGTGAATTTAATAGTTTGATAAAGGGATAGATGACTATGGTTTGGGGTATCCATAGAAGAATTCATGGAGTAATGGGGAATTTAATTAAACCTTAAGGGATAGGCAGGCTCAATGTAGTTGGAGAGGATTCAAGAGACTATTTTTGGTGAGAGGCAAATACCAAAATTTTGTTGCCTTTGGAAAACAAGGTGATTGGAACAGTGGATGTTCCTTAATAATACAAGCTATTCTTATTACACTGTGGCAGGTAAGTCATTTTCAGAATATGATTTAGTGGAATCTAAAACCAAATTTACATGAGAAGGCCTTATTTTTAGTTTATGGTTCAGAAAGTTGAGGTATTGTACAGTTACATAACTTGCCCGTATTACTCAGCTTATGGTGGTGCAATGATGAGGAAAATGGACCACAGATCTTACTACAGAGTTTGTGCTTTTGAGGGTTGCACAGGCTAAGTGGTACCAGTTGACAGAGAACCTCCGAAGCTGGCCTGAGGAACCTGGTGAGAATTCTCGAGAGGGGTCTTTAAGGCAATCTGCTAGTTGCCCACATAGTGAAGTTTTTGAGTCGGAATTTTGGTGTAATTTGAAATAACATAAGTAACGAGGCATCTTCTTCCATGATGACACTCTGATAAGGAAGATTCCTCTAAACTGGAAAAAGGCTTTCTTTGCTTCATTTCATCCAAATTTCCTTGGGAGCATTCTGTCCTCATCCCTGTATCCATTCCCTGTAAGTTGGTTTCTATAGGTTAGAGTGAAATTAGAATTGAAACAGGAAAGTTAAAGCCTGTTTTGCATTCAATGTATTTAAAGTCTATTTGTAAATTTTTCTAACAGCTGCAAAGTGGCTTTTTAACACATCCAGTAATTGAAATTATTTTGTAATGCAAGTCTTGTCATACATCATTAAGATCATCCTTCTTCCTCTAGGCCGATTTAGGAGTGGCTCAGGCGTTTGGACTGCCCTGCTGAATAAATCTAATTTGTTTATAGTTATCAGGGATGCAACAGTAGGTTTGGTGATTCCAGAGTGACTGTTATATTCAGACATTCACAGTTTTACCAGTTCTGGAATTATTTTGCAGAATCCGTCCTTGTCTTGGTTACCAGGGTGTGGTAATGTTGGTTTCTTATTATTTATTACAGGCAATAATCTTTTCCCCTGAGATCTGTGCCTCTGTGTCTCACCGTTAAATGTGGAAATAGAGAATTGCTCAAAATGCTGTCTTGCATTGGTTCCAGTGCCTCTGTCTTTAAAATTCCCTTTCAGTCTTGGACTTTTTCAATATTTTTCATTATCTCCTGTTGCTGTCATAGCAGTGCTGTTGCTCATTTACATTCATAGTGGTACCAAGAATGAGTAAGTTGCAAACAAAAGGTTTCATTTTAGTTAATTTTTATAGAAATACCGGTTGTATAAACTCTTATCAGTATAAGCATACGAGAATTAAGGCAAAATACAGAATACAGGAATATGGCAACCATGTCATAAGCCAGAAGCAGGCATCAACACACTGACTTGAAGAAGTCCAGAGCCGGAGAGAGTAGAGGATAGCCAGATGATAAGCAGGTGCCAAAACAGAGACATCGGAACAAAGCCAAGGTAAAACCACAGCTGAAGAGTAATTCAGGGCAGTACAGAAGCAGGAGCTTGAAGGCCAATGAGGGTCAAACCCCAGCACGCATCAGATGTTTCGTTGGGAGCAAAGAAAGGGCGCTGAGAGAGAACTCTGCTGGGCTGGGCCTGTTGCTGGCTGCTTTTATTTTTACTTGTTATTTGAATCTGTTCCACATTCAGAAGCTTTTGCTTGCAGAGATTCTTTAAACATCAAGTGATTTATACCACCCTTGATTGAGAGCTGATGCATGGTGCTTTGCATATATTAACTCTAATCCTCATAAGAACACTCAAGGTAAGTATTTTTACTTAAATTTTACTGATGAGGAATTTGTAACTTGAAGTGATTTACTAAATCTATCTAGGGCTATACAACTATGATGGGGCAGAGCCAGGATTCATAGGCAGTTGTGTCTGAATCCAGTGCCGGTTTGATTTTCTCTGAATTTTCTCACAGTGCTTTCCCTTCATCTGATGGAATTCCAAGTCAGAAGGTCATTTCTTCAGTTGAAATCCAAACCACACATGCACAGTAGACAGGGAGCTGAAATAAAATGTAGAGTCAATTAGTTTAATCCATTATCTTTTCAGATAAGCTCGGAGAAGTTAAATAACTTTGCAAGGTTGTTCATGCCAGTTTTGCCAACACCAGGAGACTAAAGCCAATGTCTCTAGATTCGTAGGCCCGTATTGTGCCTCTAGACTGTAGACCCTTTAGACCATGCCACTGACTGTCATGGCTATGAGAATTTGGAATTTTTGCCATTTAGACTATCTCCTCTGTCACCCCTGACAGCCTGTTCACTTTGAATCCAGAAATGCATTCACTGACTGAGCAAATACTTTGACCTGATCAAGGTTCAAGTGAGGTTGTTATCCAAATGAACATTCCTGGAGAAATAATTTCACATTAAAAGGGTCGTAGGTGAGTGCTTGGTGTCAAAATCAATCCATCATACATGAACAGGCAACACGTGATTACGGTTTTTGGTGGTGGTTGATGCTGGGTAATAATAAATTCCTTTAGCCTCAAGGGATTGTTGCGGCTTGAGTTCTACCATGGACAGTTTCATCAGTCTAATAGCAATGAAGTACTTCTCTAAAAGAGGTGTGCAAATTATTTCTGATATTGTGAAAACAACACACAGATCTAGTCATTTGCATGGAAATTAGATGAAGCCCTGGAGCCTGGGAACTGGCTTTGTTTTGGACGTCATTGAAAAAGAAAAATACTTATAAGATGCCAGAGACCAAATAGCATTTTCATTCTGTCAGCTGTAATTTTTAAACTGATAAGAACAACAAAGGTAATGTAATTTTCAGTTCTGCTTGCTAGAATTACTTCAGTCACCAAACTGCCACCTCAATGATCTCTCTAAAATAGTAGTTCTCCCCACCTCTTCCTGGCAAATAAAAAAAAAGTTTATAAATCAAAAAGTGAAAATAAAATAGTAGTTCTCAAAGTATGGTTCCCAGACCAGCAGCACCAGCCCTTTGGCATCACCTGTGAACATGTTAAAAATGAAATTCTTAAGCGGTACCCAAAATTTAATGAATGAGAAACTACAAAGATGGGGTCCAGCAATCTGTATTTTATCAAGCCTGCTGGGTGACTCTGATACCCTCTAAGGCTTGAGAACCACTGCCCTAGAGTCTGGACCTATTTATGCCACACTGGCTTATATATTAAGACCATGTTGTTTGTGTGTGTCAGGAACTTAATTCAAATTAATTTAAATCCAGATTTTTTATTGGCTCTTTTACCTAAGAAGTCAAAATGGGCAGCTCATACACTAGATCTCAAATTACATCAAGACATTGTTTCAGTGCAGCTCCTGGGTCTGTTCTCAGGGTTGTTTTCTTGTTAGGTGGTTTCTCTCTATTTGAAAAGGGGCACTGGCAGCCCTAGGATTGCATAATTTTCATAGACCTTTATCATATTAGCCTCAGTCAAATTACAGGGATGGGGGTTACTCACATTGGTTTCTCTTGGCCCATCCCTGAACTATCATCAGTGTGGCCAATTAGATGGAGGATTCTGATTAACCAGATCTGGGTCATGTGTTCTACTCGGAGCCAGTGAGTGGTGTCAGCATCACCTAAACCGCATCTCCCGAGTATGGGAGGATTGTTTCCCAAAGAAAAAGATATAAAATAACAATAGCAAAAATTTAAAAAGCACAGAAATTCATTATGAAATCCTTCCCTTACAAGGTTGTCTTGAGTTAAAATGTGCCTTCCTAAAATGTATATGTTGAGGTCCTAACTCCTCAAACCATAGAATGTGACCTTATTTGGAAGTAGTGTTACTGCAGATAACACTACGGTATTAACAATGTCCTTATAAAAAGGGAAAATCTGGACATACACACACACACACACACACACACACATACACACAGACACGGAAAATGCCACGTGAAGATTGGAGTTAGGCTGTCACAAGCCAAGGAACTACCAGGAGCTAGGAGAGAGGACGGCATCAGATCCTTTCCTTGTACTTTCAGAGGGAGCATGGCACTGCTGACACCTAGAATTTTAGACTTCTAGCCTCCAGGACTGTAAGATGATGTATCTATATTATCTAGACAATATATTTGTGGTATTTTATTAGAGAAGCCTTAAGAAATTAATGCAAAAACCAAGTGCTTCTTCCTTCTAACGACACATAAGGTTGCTATCAACACTATTCAACATTGCCTGCATATTAGAACTCTTCAGGCAGTGTATCATACAGGTTCTCAGAACACAATAGCATACTCAAGAATAAATGATGAGAATTTTGTAAAGTTACTACTTATAGAGATGTGGGCGGGGTTATGGGAACCAACAAAGAATGGCGAAGCATCTAGAGCTACAGGCAGCGAAATGCTGTTAGGAACTCAGCTGAGCTGGGAAAGGGAGAACTAAACTGCCACGTGTCAGTGTAGTCAATTAAAACAAGCCAAAAATCAGAAAGTTAAGCCTTTAATCACTTATTGCAATAATAAAAGCAGGAGTCTGAAACCACAGAAATCACTGACTCCTACTGTTCCATTTTTCCCCATGGAAAAGAGCACCAGGAAAGGGCCGGGTGGATCAGCACTGATTTGGGCAGATTCACGCTGTTGAGGGAGCCCCAAACTAAAGATTCCGGCCGTTGATGAACCCTGATTGCATAGGGAGTGGTGAAGAAGGGCTAGGAGTGGAAAAGTATTAGACACTGTATCAGAGGGTGGAAAAATATCTTCAAGATTTCCCGAGTCTCCCCACATAAGAAGCTCTTGTCGGAGGCACCTGAGGAAGACCTCTGCCCAAGGTCTGCCTAGTGTACTGAGACACTAACCTAGCACTGAAGCTGCTAGGGCTGGGAATGCAAACCTGTGTTACAGTGTGACTGGCCAGAGGGGCCCGAGTCCTTGGCTGCAGCTCCTTCTAGAGACGGCACTGCACTGGCTGTGCACCAAGCCCATGGGGAGACCAGCTGTCCCATGTGAGGCCTCGCAGGTAAAACCTTTGTCATTGCCTAGGGGCAGGCCTGAAAAAGCACAGGCAGGGTTTTAACCAGAAGCTGAACTCCTCAGATGCCATGAGTACCCCAGGCAGAAAAGGAAATAGTGCGATTAGAGCAGAGTGGCATTGTCATGGCAGTGATCACCTGAGAAACTAAGTAAGCTATGCTTAGAACCACAGTCAGGCAGGCAGAGAGCAGGGTTGGGGGGGGACACATGCTTTCCTATCACTCTCCTTCTCTTACTAACGGCTCCCTCAACCCCTTTTGCACCATGATTGGCCAAATGCAATGGGCAGGCAGAGGGTAGGGGAGCTGGAGGGACACAGTTCTTACTCTTAAGCCTTCCAGGCACAGATCAGGGCAGAGAATGAGAGGAGGGGGTAACTCAGCACTCTAAACTTTTTTTTTTTTTTTTTTTGAGATGGAATCTCACCCTATCACCCAGGCTGGGGTGCAGAGGTGTGATCTGGGCTCACTACAGCCTCCCTCCACCTCCTGGATTCAGGAGATTCTCCCACCACAGCCTCCGGAGTAGCTGGTACTACAGGCGTGCACCATCATGCCTGGCTAATTTTTTTTGTTTGTTTGTTTTGTTTTGGTAGAGACAGCATTTCACCATATTGGCCAGACAGATCTTGAACTACTGACCTCAAGTGATCTGCCTGCCTTGTCCTCTCAAAGTGCTGGGATTACAGGTATGAGCCGCTGCATCCACCTCAGCCTCCCAAAGTGCTGAGATTACAGGCGTGAGTCACCACGGCCAGCCCAAGGAATCTTCTATATAGTGGTGAGGACAAGTTATCCGAGTGATTTGAGTACAAGGCATTGAGTTAATGAATATTAGTTAATGACTCTAGCATGTTGTAATAGGAATAAATGTGACTTTTTTGTGTGTGGGAAACAAAAGGTGTTGCGTAAGTACAGAATTGAGATAGCAATGTCTAGTATGCAAGATAGGTATTTAGACCTTAACAATTCTAAAATCCACCTGTATATTAAAAAGTGTGGCAAAGAATACTGAAGGTCTATTATAAGGAGAGATGACTCATTAAGACACACACACTGAGCATTAAGGCTGAAACTGTAATGCATAACTCAATCCAGCATTATTTAATTTCAAGTGATGACAGCAATTTGAAGTTTTACATTCAAATGAGACTTAGTTGATTCTTTTTACCAAGTCAGTGTCATGTGATTAGGGCCAAATGTTGTGCTTAGTGGTTAAATCTAATTATTCCCGTTTTGCACATAGCGAATATATTTAGAACTTAGCCTGAAGAGAATATGTGACAGGGACTTCTCTAGGGAGAATCCTGTCTCCTTTTTTTTAGGAGAGAAACATTTATGAAATAACATCTGCTGTGTCCACATAACTCTGAATAAAGGCCAGCCTTGCACAGGAATTGAGATTGAATGGGCAGAGGAAATACCTTTCTGATTGAAGTTCATAACTAGACCCTTTCTTTAAATGTTTGTTCATAAGCCGCCTTGTTTTAGTTACACATAAAGTCATGCTGATGAAGTGAATTCCCAACGGGATGCTGTGACTAGGAAGCTAATTCAGCTAATACTTTCACTAGGAACAGTGGCTTTTGAGAGCCTTGCTTTAAATTATGCAATTTGCCATAAAACTCTTAAAGCAACTATTTTCCTTTTATTTTTTATTTCAGAAGTTATTTTCAATTTGACAGCTCTGTGTCATGTATTTATAAAACTTCTTTTTAATGACTTTAACACTGTTTTGAGGTTCATTATTCTGAGCAAAACCCCAAATTTTGTAGGTAGTATGACACTGTATACTATTCTCATACTATGGAAAAATTTTCAATACTGACAACATTAAAACAATCTCTGATAACTGAAATAGTTCTAATGGACTTTGAAGGCAGGCTCACTCTCCCAAATCTCCCTCAGACACTCTATGTCCTTGCCTGCCGACCATGGTCACTCACATTGAGGACTGGGGAGGTAAGGTTTGAAGAGATTTAGAAGACTTGTATGAGCAGAGGTAAATCTATGAAGTCAAGAAATGTTTTAAATACATACAATTTGAGCAACAGTAGTTGGTTTTAATAAATAATTCCCTCTGCCAAAGAAAGGATAATGTGCCAATATGTCTTATGTCCAATAGGTTAAGGGGTGGTAATTTCCAAAATTCTTAAGATGCTCTTTCTAAATAGTATAAGTAAGTGAGTATAAAGTTTGTAGAGCAATTTTCTCCACATACCCATCTTTGGACCAGTACAAGTGTATGCTTGCAGTTTCAGTGGTCTGTACCACAATAAGAACACTTTCTGTTCTTCCTAATGCTATTGTTATTCATTTTAAAAGGTTGTTCTATAATATTTCCCCTTCCTATATTTTTGGCTTTAAAATGATTCCTTCTTTTATGAAATATCGAGATGATACTTGGTAGAGGCTGTTACTATTACTGTTAATGTTTTATTAATGCCCTAACTTGTTTGTTAAAGCAAACAACTTTGAGTGCCATTAAATTTTTTAAAGTCTGTTCTGGTAATGACGTAACACTAGGAACTGCTGTTTACAAAGTGCTGTTCTTAATGATCAGGAATCTAGAAATAGGTATGGAATTCTTTATATTTCTACTCTGTAGACTGTATTATGCATGCACAATGTAAGACAAAGGATAAGGAAAATGTACTTTCAAGATGCATTCTTAATCGACAACGTAGCGTGTCATCCTCAGGTGGTCACTGTTCCCCTTAAGAGAAGGGTTTCCAGGAATAGTTTCTTTGGTTTCTCACTTGTCTTCATCCCCACCAAAACTACACAAGGAAAAATTGCTATGGATTTGTCTGATTTTTGCATGGCTGTAATTATCGTGCATAGATATAGCTGGCTTTCTCACACTCTGTCTTCCATGTTGCCTGAGTGCTAAGATGATCCAGTCCAGGAGTGAATCTGATTTTATTCTCCATTATCTTTCTCCTCCTATGGTTATGTATCCAGTGTTTAGCTAGAGTGCAGTAATTTCTGAGATTCATGTTTCAGTGTATAATTTGGGGATCATGATACACTGCTATTCTACTTTGTGGTACCATTATTTCTTGATTATATTGTTCTCTTAAGAAAGTTGGGGGTGGAGATGTATTCTGAAATAGGACTTGAGTATTTCTAGATTTTCTGGCTATTGCTCCTCTTAATAGAAAGTCAGTTACAGATTAATAACTAATATTCCCGTACAGTCATCCCAGTAACCATGGATGATTAGTTCTAGGACCTCCCTAGGACACCCCAATTCCTAGATACTCAAGTCTCTGATATAAAATGACATGGTATTTGCATATAACCTGTACACATCCTCCTATAAACTTTAAATCATCTCTAGATTACTTATAATACCTAATACAATCTAAATGCTATGTAAATAGCTGTTATACTGTACTGTTTAGAGAATAATGAGGAAAAACATTCTGTGAATGTTTAGTATGAAACCATGTTTTTACAAATATTTTTGATCTGCAGTGGGTTGATTCCCTGGATACTGAACTCACAAATAGAGAGGGCCCAATGTACCTGGAAAAACGTCAACTCAGCTCTTCTATTCTAAGAAGAGATTTCTATAAAACTCAGAACAAGTTTCTGAGAGTATTAATGGCCAGTTTTGTATTCTCTTTTCATTAGTAAACTTTCTTTACTCCATTAATCTGTTTATCCCTTTCTCCATGAGATCACCATTTACCTAATAGAATTGATTCTCATAGCATATATTATGCTTCATTGCAAAATGTTGGTGGAGATTAATGTGTCTCCTAAACACTAAATTCTTGAGTGCAATGGCTGAATTTCATTTATCTTTGTATCTCCAGCTCTTATCACTGTGTTTGACATGTGATAAAACATTCAGTGAAATTTGTTCAATGAAGACAGGAAGGAATACATGAATGATTTAATTAATTTAATCAACTTTGATATCCATGTAATTGCAATGAATATTTTATTACATTAATAGATATAATCACCCCTGTCCTTAATATTCAATTCCACTCAACCCTAGTTCTGTGAGCTGGTAATAGGAACTGTATTTTCCAACCTTCATAGGTTTGCAGATTGAGTTTTCTTTGGTTTGAGATTCCGTGGGATAGCCATGAAAGTGTTAGTCATTCCTTTGAGTGAGGCCATAATCAATACTTTCCCTTGTCCTTACAATGATATCATATGACTTTTTTTTTTTTTGCATTTTAAAGCACTGTGACACATATTTAGTAAAATAAATTAATACCCTCATCTGATCTGACTTTATATGACAATAACAGCAAGTTCTTATGTCAGTGCATAGGCTAATTGACATTACACAGAAACTCCGAATTGCACATATGTTTGTATTTCTATAATAAATATTGCAGCCTCTGAAATTTCATTTTTCTTGTTTGTTTTCTTAGCACATCAGTTTACCTTATAAAGGCATTCTTTATATGTTTAGTCATTCCCATGTAGGACATTTTTCAGACACAAAATTTCAGCATGGAGAGAAAACTGATTTCTCTTTTTAGTGTCTATAAGTAGCTGTATAATACCTTTTAAAGACACTGTAAGTAAGAGGAAAGAAATCTGGAACCTATTACTTCCTTGTCATCCATAACTACAGCTTTATTAATTCAGATTGAGATGGCTTTTTGATAATTTGCTTTGTTTCTTTTTGCCATTGCTACAATTTATTAATATTCAAATCATTGCTCGAGATAATCAGCATGTAACTTTATATTAGTCTTCCTGTAAACCCATAAGTTTGCAACTTTCCTGTAAACCCATCTGTGAGTTGTATAAGTTATCACCCTGTCCCCTAGCCTCCTTGCCTTTAAAATGAAGATTTGGACTAAAGTTTCCTGCAACTCTAATATACTATAAATCTGTGAATATTTATTGGGTTTTCTCTACAATCTCAGTTAGTTAAGTTCCTGATTCTTTTATGTATTTTATTCAAGAATACTTTCAGCTTTATGTCGCTGCAAATTTGATAAACAGTGCCTCTAACACCTTCACCAAAATCACTGACAAAAATATTGATCAAGATAGACTAGGGACCAAACCCTGCAGGGAATCAATTCATTAGTTGCTCCTCTTTGGGCAGGGTACTTCAATCAAGTATGAATCTACTGAATTTTACTAGTGTCTTAAACTTATTTTAATACTTTATATACAGTTATCGGGAAAGGATTTTCAAATGCCTTACTGCAATCTTACTAAATCACGTGTATGTCAGTCTGACTTAGCCATCTTTCAACTCTACAAAAATGGAATGTGACTCACTTGATACTGCCCATTTTAAATTACTCATGTTTTTAGCAAACCTATTTCATCCTCTTAAAACCCACAAATCACTCAATTGCAACATCATTCTAGAAGCCTTCCTACACAAAACTTGCCAGTCAGAAGTTAGTAAAATCTGCCTTCTACATACTGAGACTAGAAAAGACTTATTTGCCCATATTTAATGTCTTTTTATCATTCCCATTCTATCTGATTCTTCCAAGAAGATGGATATGACTCAGATAACTAATTTCCCTTAGCATCTCAGTATGCAGGTTGCACCTGGAATTGTTATACTCTGTCTGTTTTTCATTCATGTTGGAATTCTGTAAATTTTTTTTTTTTTTTTTTTTTTTTTTTGAGATGGAGGTTCACTCTTTCACCCAGGCTGCAGTGCAGTGGCACCATCTCGGTTCACTGCAACCTTCGCCTCCCAGGCTCAAGTGATTCTCCTGCCTCAGCCTCCTGAGTAGCTGGGATTACAGGCGCACACCACCATGACCAGCTAATTTTTGTGTTTTTAGTAGAGACAGGGTTTCACCATGTTAGCCAGACTGGTCTCAAACTCCTGACCTTGTGATCTGCCTGCCTCGGCCTCCCAAAGTGCTGGGATTACAGACATGATCCACTGCACCCAGCTGGAATTCTGTAATCATTTACCATAATTAATTGCATATCATTTTTTGTTCATCAAAGAAAGCAGAAAATGCAGGGGTTGAATAGCCTAAGTTAGTATCTGTCAACAACAGCATTACAACAATAGAATCTTTGTAGAACTCTCGTTTCTTTAGTACTTTGTACAAAGCCACTTTAATTTTGCTGGCAGTGATCATTATGATTTATCATAATTTCCTTTTTCATACACTCTCTCTATTTCTTCACTCATTTGGGCTGATTGAATTTTTTTTTTTTTGAGAATGGAGTCTTGCAATGTCACCCAGGCTGGAGTGCAATGATGCAATCTTGGCTCACTGTAACCTCTGGCTCTTGGGTTCAAGCGACTCTCCTGCTTCAGCGTCCTGAGTAACTGGGATTACAGGCACCTACCACCATGTCTGGTTAATTTTTTGTATTTTTAGTACAGACGGGGTTTCACTATGTTGGCCAGGCTGGTCTTGAACTCCTGACCTCGTGATCCGCCTGCCTTGGCCTCCCAAAGTGCTGGGATTACAGGTGTGAGCCACCGCGCCTGGCCTGAAAATTTTTTTATGCAACAATGCTGGTTTCTGTTTTTTGCCTCACTGACGTATTTCACAATTGCAAGGTCAAAATTACATTTCTTACAACCTTGCAATCAATTATGAATCACAATTCATAATTCCAGCCATCTTCCTTTCAGTGTGATCTGCCAGGGAATCACTCCTATGACCTGAATATTTAAAATTTACCTACTAAAAGTTTATGCTGGTTATTTGATAGACTTCACATCTTTAGATAGTAGATCTTAATAAGTAATATTGTTAATTTTATTCACAATTTTCATTTCAAAATCCATTAAGAAGTTCTCTCACTTTTATTTCATTAATCAACGTTCTATTTTGGCTGGAGTTAGAGTTTGCCTTGAGCAGAGTTTCTCAACTTCAGCATGATTGAATTTGGGGCTGGATAACCTCTGTTGTGGGGTACATTCCCGTGCACTGTAGGATGCTTAATAGCAGCATCCATGGGTTATATCCACTAAATGCCAGTAGGACCATTTCCCAGTGAGGACAATGCCTCCAGATATTGTCAAGTGTCCTGTTAGTGAGAAAATAATCCTGGTTGAGAAACACTGTCTTACTTGGTTCCATTGCTCTGTGAGAGATAAAAATTTCCAGTCAAGATCTTGCTATTTCCTTTACCATCTCACAAGCAGTCCTTTAACCATTACACTTCCCTCCTGTGACTAGAACATGATAGACAGTAGAGATCCCTTTCCCTTTCTGGGGAAGTAGCTGTCATAAAATATTTTTCTCTCTTCTTAAAAATATTTAAACATTGCTTCTTTATTATATTTCTGTGCAGTTGCATATATAATTACAATGCAGAGCTACTATTTCCCTTCAGGACATAATTGGGATTTTATATTGTTGTAAAATAATGTTTGCATTTAAACAATGTGAAGACATGATTCTGCCAACCATAGATGGATTGGCTACATGCAGAGTAACTTGAATCACTGCATACAGGTATTTTCCCTACTTCTCTAGGGAAGAAGGAGCTGTTGAAGAGGAGCCAGTTTCATAAAGCAACTCAGATCATCATCACCACCATCATCATCGTCACACACAATAAAGTGTTTCCATCATTTTACTAACCTTCAGATTTATTTCTATTTTTCCTTTTGATCTGACTTTCCTGCTTCATCTACTCAATTCTTCAGCACCTGGGACTATCATTCAGCATCTGTGCTACCACTTACAATGCAACTAGGATCCTACCATTGACAATGGGAGTCTTGACATTCTCTTTGTTCATGTGATCTAAACCAATGTTGAAGATAAATAAACCAGGGTTAGAATACTCAGGAGCAGACCTGGAATAAAAGTGTTAGTTCTAAGTCACAAGGAACATGCAGCCATGGGGTAAAGCAGAAGCTCACAGGAAACATCCCTCCATAAAATTGATGGTGGTGACTGGCCAGAGGTTAAGGCAGTGAAATGGGTAAAGAAATCAGAGCAACCACAACACATGATATGTGACAAGAGTTGAAAGTTAGCTGGGCGCAGTGGCTCATGCCTGTAACCCTAGCACTGTTGGAAACCGAGGAGGGTGGATGAAACCCCATATCCACAAAAAAGTCAAAAATTAGCCAGGTGTGGTAGTACACACCTGTAGTCCTAGTTACTAGGGAGGCTGAGGTGGGAGGATTGCTTGAGCCCAGGTGGTAAAGGCTACAGTGAGCTGTGAGCCTGCCACTGCACTCCAGCCTCAGGGACAGAGTGAGATCCTGTCTACAGAAAGAGATAATTGAAAGTTGAGGCCAAGCCTGTTTCAGCTAGAAATATTGTCAGATTCTCCCTCTTGACTTGCTTGTCCAGATAGAATTAACCTAGTGCGCAAGCTGTCATGATTAGCATTTCTCCCTAAGACCTAGAAGACCTGGAACTCTTCTGATAGGATAAACATAGAGTGTTGGATACAAAATATGCTTAATAATCAGCAGTTTCCAAATATACTTTGTAATCTCCTGGGAAAATTTTGAAAATGCATGGTCCCAGACCAGCCCAGCCTGCTCTATCAGAATCTTCAGGGAGAGGGATCAGGAAATCTGTATTTTTATACAAGCTTCCCAATTAATGACTCTAAGGAGCCTGACACAGACCAGTGGACTCACTGTGGAAATAACAGACATGTTCCTGTGTTCTCACTTTACAATGAGTGAAATTAGGCTCTAAAGGAGTTTAAAAATTTTTCCTAAAGTCACACGCTCCATAAACTAGAAATCCTCAGCCTAAATACCTCCAGTGGAATCACCTGAACATGACAATTTGGAGTCTGGAAAGATATGCAGACACATAGAATATATTCTGGCCAATGAAAGGTTTTATGCATAAAACTTCTTTCTCCTTTGCCCCAGACAATTCTGGACTTGTCATTAAAACATGGCAAAAACTGAAATATGTCACTCAAAGACCTGATGCTAAATGCCTGACTAGATTTATGCTTTCTTTTGCTCCAAAAAATAAATGGACAATTTCCCACCTGTATCGTGAAGAACTTAAAGCCACCTGATCTAAAACTTCTGGCCTCTTGTTTCCCTCCCTACAAGTCGGTCTATTGTGCTTGAAATGTTAGACATTCATGACTTTTCTTATTCCTGAAATACATTCTCTGAAATCATTCCAAAGAATAGGAATCTGAATAGCATGATACATTTGAAATGTCAGAGGTCTTTCTACCTCATCTAAAAGAAATCAAAAATGTTGACAGATGTCCTCAGAGATAATGGGAACTGAAGCAAATCCTCAGAAGCCCGTATAAACTACCTTGGTTACTTAATCTTTCACTTTCAATTGTTTCTCTTAGGATTAAGTAATAAAAATAATGTGGAAAATATATTAGAAAATATATTTTTTATCAGTTAAACCAAAGTTCTAATATGTTTTATTTAATGCCTCTACACTCTATCCTTCCTTCCCAGACTTGTGTGGAATGAATAGAAAACTTCTCATCCTATTTCACTTTTCTGTTTAAGGAAAAATTGCTTAATGCCAGAGTTTTTTATGGAAACAGTAATTCAGTTTATTCAATAAATATGGCTGAGCAAGGTGGCTAACTTTGGGAGGCCAAGGCGGGCAGACCACTTGAGGTCAGGAGTTCGAGACCAGCCTGGCCAACATGGTGAAACCCCGTCTCAACTAAAAATACAAAAATAACCCTGTAATCCCAGCTACTTCGGAGGTTGAGGCAGGAGAATTGCTTGAACCTGGGAGATGGAGGTTGTGGTGAGCCAAGATAGTGCTACGTGCCACTGCACTCCAGCCTGGGTGACAGAGCAAGACTCTGTCTCATAAATAAATAAATAAACATTTACTCTGCCCCTATGGAACAGACATTAAGGTGAGCCCCATAATTTTTACTTCCTGTTCATGACCTTATGTGATCCCTTCCTCTTGAGGGTAGGGAGAACCTGTAACTTGCTTTTATTCAATAGATATGGCAAAGGTGATGGGATGTATGTGATTGTGTGACCATGTGTTTATGTCTCATAAGATGGTAATGTCCATCTTGCTATAATCGCCCCACTCTCTCTCTGGCTGGCTGGCTCTGAGGAAGCAAGTGGGGAATCTCACATGGGAAGGAACCGTGGGCAGCCCCTAGAACTGAAGGGGACTTCCAGCCAACAGTCAGCAAGAAAATGAAGCCCTCTTTCTTACAGCCTCAAGAAACTGTGTCCTCTGCCAACAACATGAGTGAGCTAGGAAATAGATTCTTCCCTATTGAGCCTCAAAGGAAGCTGCTGCCCTGGCCTATACCTTGATTAAAAGCTTGTGAAACCCTAAGCACATAACCCAGCTACGGTTTGTCTGGATTCCTTACCCACAGAAACTGTGAGATAATAGTGTGTGCTGTTTTAAGCTATTGCATTTGTGATATTAATGTACTGCAGCAATAGATAACTAATATGTCCTATAATGCAGCAAACATGGTTGTAAATGTAGGGATAAAATTGTTAGTAAAATCCACACATAAAGCTCCTGCTTTCATAAAGTTGCGCGCCAGAGGTGCAGCAGATAATACATACACAAAGAAAGCAGTTATCGCTTATGGTATGTCCTATGTATTGGTGCATATATGTAGGGGAGTGTTATTTTAGACAGGGTTGTCTGGGAAGGCTTTTCTGAGAATATGATATTTAAACTCAGATACAAAAGATGGAGACCAGCTGCACCAAAAAGTTGAGGAAAAAAGAGTTTCAGGCATAGAGAACAGCAAATGCAAAGATTCTATAGCTAGAAACATTTAGGCATTAGTGCATTAATATGGATGGAACATAATGTTTCAGTGGGCAGAGTGGCAGAAATACTTGATCTCATGCATTGTTTGATGGGTTGGGAAGCCAGTGAATGATTTGCTCTCAGTGGTTGTTTTCTTTTAATTGTATTTCTCCGTGTATTCTGCTTCAATCAGCCTGTAAGCTCAATGAGGGAAAACTCAGTAGGGCACTGTGCTGCACAGTTAGCAAATGTGATGTGTTGGATGCATCTAACTAAGTATGCTTACATTAAAATAGCTTACAACATTCATACAAAGATTAGACTATTCCATGGTAATGGATGAGGGGATTAAGGTCCTGATGATAAAATGTCTTAACCAAGATTACATGGCGAGATAAAGGTGAGCTCACACAAATCATATGTGTGTATATTTATCTTTTACATGTATACATATTTTAATGATTGAAAGTGATACATATTTTACTGATTCAAAGTGTCTTATTTATATCTTATTAAAACCTCCTTTCTCCATGTTTATAAGTGCATAGTAAGCTGTTATTATTGTTATTTTAATTTTAGAAAGAAATATAAACTCACACATCACCGTTAAACATTTGGTACATAGGAATTAAAAAAAAACAAAGAAATTAGTGATAATCAGGTCACCCAAAGATTATGTCAATTAACATAATGATGAGGGTTCTGTGAGGCTTTTTTAATGCATAAATTATTTATTTTAATTTGTATTGTACATATGGTTGATAATCTTTTTAAATAATATATGCTAAATTATTCCTTTTAAAAATATTTATAAAATATGACTGCGCTATTATTTTGTATAGCTGTGTCATCATTTGTTTTAAATGTCCTTTATTGTTGGAAATTTATACAATTTAAATTTTTCTGATGTTATAAATAGTGCTACAATGAACATCTTATACATAATTTTCCTCCTACCTCTGAGCGTTTCCTTAAGGAAAATTTCTAAGGAACTGCAATTACAAATAATCAGTTTTCCTAATCCTTAGTAATCAGTTGTCTCCATCTTTCTGGACAGAACTAATGTACTTCGTACATATATTGATTGATGTCTCACGTCTCCCTAAAATGTTGAAACCAAGCTGTGCCCCGACCATCTTGGGCACATGTCCTCAGAACTTCCTGAGGCTGTGTCATGGGTGCATTCTCAACCTTGGCAAAATAAACTTTCAAAATTAAATTAGACCTGTCTCAAATGTTGGGGATTCACAATATGATATACATAAAAAATGGATTAAAAATATTAAATGTAAACTATGAAGCTAAAATAATTGGAGAACACATAGATGTACATTTATCTACTTAATTTAAAAATGTATACAGTTTTTCGGCCGGGCGTGGTGGCTCACACTTGTAATCACAGCACTTTGGGAGGCCAAAGCGGTGGATCACAAGGTCAGGAGATTGAGGCTATCCTGGCTAACAAGATGAAACCCCGTCTCTACTAAAAAATACAAAAAAATGAGCTGGGCATGGTGGCGGGCACCTGTATTCCCAGCTACTTGGGAGGCTGAGGCAGGAGAATGGTGTGAACACGGGAGGTGGAGCTTGCAGTGAGCCAAGATGGTGCCACTGCACTCCAGTCTGGGCAACACAGCGAGACTCCATCTCAAAAAAAATGAAACAAAAAATATATATACAGATTTTCTAACCACAAAAATCAAGAAAAGAATAAAAATATAGCTACATAAAAATGTAACATTTTTCTACTTAAACAATAGCAGAAAAAAATACAAAGTTAAAAAAATGACTATCTAGAAAATATATTTGCAAAACAAAAGGCTAAAGAAAATTATTATGTGAATAACTCATATGTAGTAACAGAGAAGGACAGATGGGTTTCCAGGCTTTTTCCTCTTCCTGGTCACAGATAAACTATACATCCTAAACACTTAGCATCTAGTTGAAGTACTAGTTTTTAATGGATGAAATGTGAGTGGCAGTGATGTGAAGTGTCACTTTTAGCCCAAGATAGTTGGGCAGGTATGCTGTATCCAAGCTCTTCATACTATTCATACTCCATCTGTTTGCTGACTATGTTAGAACTATAGCCTAAAAGGCATCAGATTCATAAATGACTATATAGGACAAATCTCCATCCTACCTATACACACACATTACATTGGACTGAAAATTGACTGTGAAATAATCTTTAATGTCCTAAACCAATCAGATTTAGAGATGTTTTATATAGCAGCTAGGCTAATATACATGTTTTTAAGAAAGAAAATGTTATAAATGTGGCAGATTACATTTTCCAGAAATAGCTTCAACAATATCTCCAATCAATATGTCCTTACAACATAATATTCACAATTCTTCTTCCACCAATAATTGGAGCCTCTGGTCTCAGGTTTTATCTGATCTTTCAAGGCTAGGATGTTTTATTTCTAGATGGGTAGGTCCCAAAAGCTCATTTTTAGCAGGTTGTGAAGTCCCATGTCCTGTGAAGAGAAAATAGTGAGGAGGAAGGGAGAAAAAACAATGACAAACAAAAGAACAATCTTAGAAAAAAATCAATATAGGCCACATTACTCTGAAGTTCATACATGAGTAGGCAGGTATGAAAGTGGCGTATGTATTTAAATAGGCTACTGTTATTTTCTTCTGAAGTTTAAGTTGTCTGGCTTCACTTTGCAGGGTTTTAAGAAAGCACAGCTTAGTTTTCATAGACTCCGAATTAGGAAAAATGGAAAAAAAAAAAAAAAAGATGGAAAAAAAGTTGAAAACAGTGTTTTGAAGATTTATAGCCAAGAAAAATTAGAATTCAATCCAAATTATAAATAATGAAAACTAAAAAAAAAGAAAACATTAGGCAAAAGTAGAATTTAACAATGGGTATACAATCATTTTAAAATGTATTTTTTTTCTCTCTCCAGTTTCCCATTTTATTAAAGACAAATCATGGTAGGACTGGTTTGCTTATTATACTTCGGCTAATTATTTGTATACAGTGCAGCAAGAATAATTATTTTTTATATAGGCTTTGATGGAACTTTGCTCCATAGGAGGTATCCCAGATAAAACTTTTTTAAAGCCTAGTCCACCCATGGATTCGTGCCATCAATTACCCATGAATTTGGTGAATTTCCTCTGCTCTTGAGGTTCCAAGATAAACCTGAGGCTTCTGCACCTGTCAGAAAATGACTTTTTTACATACCACAGGTCAGAAACCCTGTACAGGGACTGTGTACACAAAATACAAGGCCAGTTTTCCAAGGGCTTTATTGGTCCCATAAGTTAAGTTTGATTCCTTAAAGGAAAGCATTCCGATCCAGTCAAAGCCTTGGTAAAACAACCAGTTTCTCCAATTGTGTCCTGCTATAAATGAAAACAGATTCTTATTGTACTTACGCAAATATCTGTATTGACAGAAGTTAAGAATACTCACAAATAGTTTCCAAATTCTGGAGAAATCAGGCAGGGAGAAAAAAAAATGCTCCAAATTTTGTTCATAGGAGTATACTAAACTGTTAAAAGCTGTCATTAGCTCAAAAGAAAAGTTTTAACTCTCTGAAAACCAAAACAAAGAATCCCCAAACATTTTAAGCAAAAAGTCAAAAAGATTGGTTCAGTCTGTGTAGTTCATTCCTGTTCTGCTTGATACTCATGAATATTTTACTCTCCATGAGTACTGAAAGTTTTTCCTCTATTCTGATGTCACAATCTCCAAAGTTATCAGAAACCTACATTTAAGAGCACCTGTTGGAGTTTTATAGCTGATTATTAAACCACTTTCTAAAGAGGACTAAAACAAGACAATTGAACATGGATGAAAAAAATGTTTTAAGGCAGCCATATTTAAAAGATACAATTGACAAGGAAATTTGTTACCTCTGTTGCACACAATAATTTTACCATAACAATTATGATTATTACTAATAATGTACACTAAGTTATATTAGAATTACAGGAGTTTCCCATAATTTTGGAACACATACCAATAACATATTTATACAAATACACCCCAAAGAATATAAAACACCATTTTATATTTGACAAATACTTACTGTATAATTTTTATACCAAATAAGCCAAATTATGTCATTTTTGGACTTTAGGAAGCTTAATGTTTTAAAGGATTAGTTAGGTTAGAAAAATATATAATTTATAATTTAATTTTGGAAAGTTTGTCAAATATAAAAGGTTTAAAACATTTGATATTACAAAATAGCATTACAGGTCATTATAAAGTCATTTATTTAACCAAAGCAATCCTTCAAAGATTTTTTTTAAGTGAAAGGCTTCATTCTTTGAGAGAGGAGACTTAATTTCCTGAATAAGAAGCCCTAATAAAAACAGCATGAAGTCAATTACATTTGTTTTTCAAAATTTTGTAAACAATCTATAAAATTTAATTTTGATTACAAAGTATAACTTACATAAACCTTTTATAACCTTTATAACTTTTATTACGGAGTTAGTTAATGCTTCAAGAAAACCTTGTTAATCTGACACAGTGATCCATATACTGGTTTTGCATCAGTGTGCGTTTGACACTAATGATTAATATGTAGAGAAACTGAACTTATTTTATCTCTCAAAATTGGCCCTTACAATCTTACATGCCCATCTCTTCTGTGATAATTCCTTGGCCCTGAAGAATTGAATAACTTTAATTTTTTTTGCCCTGTGACTCAGGAATGCAGTTTATTTTGATTGGCATCTTCTATGGGGCCTGAAGATGAGGCTTCAATTGCTGTCAATGTTTAAGAGTTAGTTGGACTTGGTGTCCTTTTTAGATCCAAGAGTTAAAGACTTGTAACTCAATGTTATAAGTACTTTCAAAGAATATACAGGAAGATACATGGATGTAATAACTTTAATTTAAACAAACTGTATATCAGTTTTTTTTCTAAGCAAACCAAAAAATAATATGACAACTTGATTATATAAAAGTTTTTAAAAAATATATAAATACTCTTATTGGGACTTATACTGACCATTACATGCATACTCAGACTTTCTGATTTGTTCTGAACATCCCTCTTTTTTAAACAACCAGTTATTTTATTTTAGGACTAAGTTTACCATACAATATTTTTTTCTATATAAAATTATTTTTCTTTAAGCTCTTTTTTTTAACCTCAAAAAAAGTCCTCTTTATTTTTATAACTTTCTTTCCATCTTTTTTTATTTCCTGGTTCCTTTTACCTTGTTTTATACATAACCTTTAAATATGCTTTGAATTAGATAAAACTTGATCACTTTTTTTAATGACATACTTCTCTCTCTTTTTTTAGCAACAGTATTTTCCTACAATATGTATTTATTGGAAAATACCCAAATAATGAAATATCTATTATTTAATTTAATATAACTTTATATTCTAAATTATGAAGAGCTTTTCTGCAAGTATTTATCCCATTACATTTACCTAATTATTTTATTTTAATTATTTACCTAGATTATTTATGAAAACTGTGATAGTCATGAATTTAAAGTTATGAAACCGCCATTGTAAAATTATAACTGAGATAGTGAAAAAAGATTTGACCTAACTGACTCCATCTTGCACTTAACCTCCAAGCTGTCCTGGGCATAGGCTGAAGTAACTTTGGGAGTAACTTAGTTTATAGTTTAGATTTGAAACAAAAATGATAACGGTCCTTTCCCAAAGCAAGCCTTCTTATTGTCTAGACTGCCTAGAGCCACTAGACTGCCTAGAGCCACAAGATTGGAAGTTATGGTAATCTTACTAAATTCAAGATGCAGCTATTTTCGTTAAACCCATATCAACGTCTTATTTATTAAAAATTACAAAAACAAAGATAATTCTGATTTGGGATGGGTTTAGAGTTTTGTAATCCCTATGCCAAATTTTGACACCTTATGGTATATGGCAGGGAAAAGTATGAAATTGCTTGATTAATAAATGCAAACAAAAATGCATGCTGGCAACTCTTGATTAATAAATGCAAACAAAAATGTGTGCTGGCAACTCTTAAGACATTTCTAATATTACTTTACCAATAATTTTTAAAGCTAGTTTGTTTATTAAAGATTTTACTTAAGTTAAATAAAGTTAAAAAAATGTTTGACTAGTCTTTTATAGTATCTGATTTAAATGCTTTCATTTTTCTTTAAGCCAATTAATTAGAGCTCTTTAATATATTTTTAGTAGTGAAAGACTGTGTACACAACATGTAAATGTATATAAAGACATACTAGGCATGATGGTGGAAATACATTTTATAGATTTTTTTTTTCCCTGTCTTTAGACTTTCAGATTCTTGATACCCTGTTTCACAACCGTAGGCAGTTGTCAGCTAAATACTCTTAAATTTTCACATTAAGGCAAACAACTCAGGTGAAAGTCAAATAGCAAAATCTACAACATAAGGTACAGACAGAAAAAGTCTGGTGGTGCTAGAGAGAGATGCTTTTATTTTTATGTGAGTCAAATTAAACATAAAATTAAACTACACTCTTCCTTAAAAGCCCTTAAAAACCCAAGAGTAGCCTCTGTTGCAATAACTATTTTAGTCACACACACAAAAAAATTAAGATGAAAACAGAATTCAGTCAACTGAGAAGAAAAAGAAAAAACAAATTTGCTCAAAAAAGACAAGGTCTTAGGACCTTTCAAATTAACAAAGTGTCCTAGAAACACCAATGAATACAAACAACCTTCCTTCCCCCACTTAAAAAAATACCATTTTGTCATATGCTAACTTCTCTTTGGGAAATGTTAAATTTCTTCCACTAATCTGGTTAACATTATTATTACTATTTTAATATTTGAAAGCATAAGAAGCTTTTTATAATTATTCTATTTCAAAATGACCTTGTTTTGCCTAAATATTTATTTAGTTTTCCATGTGGATTTTGATAAATATGCTATTTCATAGGCATTGTGCACTTACTTTTAAAATTTGTTCCCGGTTATTTTATATCAGTGATTTTGTAAATGACATTTTTCCAGTGTGTGTGTGTGCGCGCGTGCGTGTGCGTGTGCGTGTATACATGTTTTTAACATATCACTGAAGGCAGGTATAAAAACTATTAGTATATAATCATCATACAACATCACTTTAAAGCACTGTTATTGATTCTAACATGATTTTTTTCTTAATTTTTTTTTTTATTTCTGTGATACACCTTTATTCCAAGTTATCTTTCCTTTGGATTTTCAGTGCCGTTTTTTTTTTGCCTTTGTTTTTCTGCTGCAGAATGTTTCATTCATTCCTTCATATATTTCTGCCTGCTTGGGTAAAAATTTATGGAGTTCTTTACTTTGCAGTCTTTTTTTATATTCTCCTTAATTTCCCTATTGCTCAAATGTGTGCAGTTAGAGATAGATGGAGAGTTGATGTAAGTTTTACTGTCCATTCAGCGATTTGAAGGCTCAGCTGGTTGGAGATGAAGAAGCAGCTAATGTTACAGGCACTCACATCAAGAGATCACACCAAGTGCACTCTCTATCTGGTTCCTATTGTTGCCTGCCGTATGATTCTGTCCAGTTTCTTGAAGCAGATACTTTGGAAAAGATTCCTGCTGACTCAGGATACATTCTCCCTCCTGCTTGGCTTTTTACTTGATGCAGCCTCCATTCTTCCATTGCAGACGCTTTTACACAATGCTGATCAGTCACGGTATGTGAGTTTCTACATATGTGTTCCTTGTCTTGTCCGTGGTGCTCTTTTACCTTCCTCCTTCCATGTTGGAGTGTATTGGTGGGTGTTGTCTGATCCTCTTCCATATATTTTGCCAACTTTTGACCACTCTTCAGAAAAGCTACATGGAAAGGATTCCTACTATATTCCTCTGATCTTGCTTCAGCATTACGTGAAAAAATGTTTCAATTTCATCCAAGTTGATAATATGGGATAATGATCATGTGGAAGACCATTTCAAATTTGCATATAATCTACATTTTAAGAGAAAAGCTTGTCTATTTCTTTTATTTTTCTCATAGATTCAACAACCATATTTACATTTTGTCCTAATACTTCCACAAGTACAGTAGCATTTAGCATGTTAAGTTGACTTGGAAAATGTATTTGCTATTCTTTTTCTCTTCATTTAGCTGCACACTGGTTGCTTTCCCTTGTGCTATTTTTAGAAACATTATCACTCTTGCCACAACAACTGCTGTGTGTTGAATATAAGATGGTGTTTCTCACTGTTTTTTTTTTTTTTTAATTATTGACCATCCTCCTATAAGGAGAATGTGTAGACATTTTTTGCTAATTAGCATCCCAACATTATTTTTAATGTCATCGGTATACTGTATAACTGATTATATACTCTGTCCTTTGGAATGCTACAACCCATCCTAATTTCTACATTTTTTTCACCTCCCAAAAACCAGTTTTCACTTCCTGTGGATAATATTGCCCATACTGAGGAACACGGTGCAATCTACATGCCAGGAAATTCACTGCACATTTTGTATTCATATTTATAATATTTTGTTTTTAATAGATTATTTTTTAGCATGTGACTGGGCATTTCTCTAATTATAGGTGAACATATCCTACTTATACAAAGTAGCTTATAAATTCTGTCTTCCAAAATGCTATACAGCAAATACCATTCTTTCAGATCTTCTTTTGATTTTTTTTCCTGCCCATTCCTTCACCATATGCACTTCTATATACTTTAACCATGAGAAATAAGTAGTGTCTAAGTACTGAAAGGCTAACACTACATCATACCATGTGGTAAAAGCAGTGTCTGCAACTGCTATGGGATTTTCAAATGTTATCTGCTTTTTATTTTTCTTATCAACTACATACTTCTGGAACGAGGATGAAAAAGATATGAAGCTATGTGTCCCTTTGGAGTGGATTGGAATGGAGTGGAGTGGAGATCCTGTCTGTCCTAATGTGTTCTACAGAAATCCTTCTTGCTGTGTGCAATCAAGTAGTTCTACTCACACAGCACATTTTTAAATAAAGAACATTGCCAGCACCTTTTGCATTACTGTATCCTCTGGAAGCATAATTTAAGTTATGGTTTCAGAATATAATTGTATTTACTTACAAAGCAGTGATTATTACATCCATACTTATTTGCATTCTACACATGTGTTTTGCAAATTGCTTTACAAATAATTGCATTCAAGGGATATCTTTGCAACACTTGCTCTTGTCCTCAGTTGCCACTGTTAATTGCAACATGGATGAATGGCCGACTCAGGCTTGGCATCCATTGATGGATTGGTTGATTAAATTGCCTATTGAAAATTTGAGTGAAGACTTCTATGATCAAGCGGTAGTTGGTGGGCATAGAAATCAAAAAAATTATTGGGAGTGAGACTAGAATTAGCCTTATGAAAATGAATATTATTCGGCCTTAAAGAGGAAGGAAATGTTGACACATGCCACAACATAGATGAATCTTGAAGACATTATGTGAAGTGAAATAAGCCTGTCACAAAAGGACAAATATTGTCATGATTCCACTTATATGAGATATCAAGAGTAGTTAAATTCATAAAGACAGAAAGTGGAATGGCAGCTACCAGGGGTGGGGGGAGGGAGGGAATGGAAAGTTGTTACTTAAATGGCTACAAAGTGTCAGTTTGGGAATGCAGTAATAAGTTCTAGAGATGGACAGTGGAGATGGTTGCCCACCAATGTGAATAGACTTAACATCACTGAACTGAATACTTAAAAATGGTTAATAGTAAATTTTATGTTGTGTATATATTATCACAATTTTAAAAGTAAAGGAAATCTCCCTGTTAAAAAAATAAACAAAACGCCACAAGAATATTGACATTAAAAGAGAACAAAACAAAGAGCTTGTGGAGTTGTTAGTTTCTGTGGAGCAGTGAAGAGCAGAAACTAAAATCTGTGCAGTTCCAGGGAAAGTAGATAGGATGATTTTCAGATATTTTGTTCTTGCAGTTGGATTATATGGATACCTTAAGCCCCCAACCCCCCTTTTTTTGAGATAGCATCTCACACTGTCACCCAGGCTGGAGTGCAGTGGCACAATCTGAGCTCACTGCAATGCCTGCCTCCTGGGTTTAAGTGACTTTTGCACCTTAGCCTCCCAAGTAGCTGGCACCACAGATACCTGCCACCATGCCCAGCTAACTTTTGTATTTTCAGTAGAGACAGGGTTTCACTATGTTAGCTGGGCTGGTCTTAAACTCCTAGACTCAAGCGATCTGTCCACCTCAGCCTCCCAAATTGCTAGGGTTACAGGCATGAGCCACCGTACCCAGCCTTTGTACCCTTTCAATGGACCTCTGTTTAACTCTGACTTCTTTGATGATAACCAAAGGGTCTTAGCAAGGATTCTTTTGCCAAGAAAACAATTCAGGAGGAAACATATATCCCAAAAGAATGTTAGTGCCATGAAATTTGTTCATTATGTTGACCATTATATTTCTGCTGATCAGAGCAATATCTTTCCATAGCAGATGCTCCATAGAAATCTATTAAATCCATAAAAGGAAATCTACATGATTAGCATGCACATGCAATGCAGAATCTGGGATACCTCCCAGATGTTGAAATGAAGACGTAGAAGTGGAGTTGTGTGGGAGAATAATCTGAATATGAGGAAACTTATTTCATTTGATCTTTCTTTCTTTGTTATCCTGGTGTGAGGTTTGCTTTGCTTTGCTTTGACTTTCATTTCTTTATAGATTTCAAGTAAGAAACTGAGCCTTGGCTGCCAAATGCCACTCTTCACTATTCTTAACAAAAAGCACTGTAAAGATCTTGAATTTTTGACATGCTAAGAACATGTTTTCCAGAAAAAAACCTCAGACATTCTCCACAAAGTCCAAAAAGCACCTTTTAATGATACAGCACTCTTCCCCAGATGTTTAGATTTCAAAGACTATTAAAATTTCAAAATAATTTTTAGGTGTCAATGAAGGTTGCTTGTTTTCATTTACCCAAGTAAAAACATTAATCATAGCAAAAAAAAATGGATTTAGTTTCATAAGAATTAAAGAAAAAGGAAACAAACACGAAAAGGTGGTTCTCCAGTCAGGACAGATTTAGTTTAGAGAAAACAAACCTGAGTGGCTTCTTCTGGCCAAGTTAGGTCAGGGGCACATTTTCTTACAGACTGAGTTTTGAAAGATTCGGGGTGGGAGACTATCAGAGTCTGGGACTGTTTCTGTGTCTTTTTGTTGTGCTCATCTGGGAGGGAGATTTGTGTGTCTGCTTGCATACATCTTTTTGCAGCTGCCGGCATATTCCCCGAGTCTGCTTCTAGCTTTCCTTTCTTAGTGCACCTGTAGGGAAAGGAATGTGCTTATTAAGGCCCACTGTTTTACTGGGGCCCATGATATGAGGGTAAAGTTTAGCAGTTACTTAAGAGACTTTCCCCCCACCCTCCTCTGTGCCTGAGCTGTTTTATCTGTGTCTTACTGTCTGCTCTTTCTGACTGCTAGTAGTTAGAAGAGAAGTGATCTTCTTGAGATGCATGAGGCTAAAAAGGGAGCTGGAATTGAAAGTGGCCGTGCTTGTCCAAGATGATGGTGCTCGTGCTCCATCAGTTTCAGCATTATTTTGTAGGGAAAAATGATACTTAAAAAACTCAGTGCAAAGAACATAATTTCAGAATAAAAGGTACCTTAACATGAACATGCTCAATTTAATGTAAGATTTACTACGTTGTTTAATTTTTCTTATTTTCCAGTGATGTGATGAAAACTCCACCTCTCATAAGAGTAGCTCTTCATAACCTTTGGTCCAAGATCAGTAAGAGTTGATGGTCTCTTAAAAACACTGTACTTCAAAATCTGAGATTCAGACCACTGAAAGACCAACGTTTTTTGTTTTTGCCTTGCCTTGACATAGACCAACTTACTCCAATAACCAGTAATGATTTCATGCAGATGAGTAATGTGGAATGGCAATTACATATGCTTTTGTAATAAACAATAATCATTTTAAAGAGTACTTAGTAAATGCCCTGTAGTTATTGACGCAATGAGGGAAATTACTATCCTTTTTCTATTTTATTATTAAAAAATCTATTTGGCAAACAGCATTGGCAGTTAAGTCAGTGCTGATGGGACTAACATAGTAAATTCAACCTCGTTTGATTTTATCTTCTTGACCATCACAGTACTTTGGTATGACCTAGCCATATTATGTATAAGGAGGTGTCACTGGCAAGTAAGGCCTAGATCAAAGAGGAGACATAACTTTCTGTAACATTATCCGTACACACCCACACTCTTGTGGCTTTATGTTAAATGAATTTCTACCACTGAAGTTACAGACATTACTATGCATATACAAGGGGAGACCTGTGGTCCGTTATGATACATACCTCTAGAGGCACTTAAATTTTAACAACCCACAAAAAGCCCCATCTATGCAAATTCATTTTGCTATTAATGTTAACTGAGTTTTTAACCCAGATTATTTTTTCCTTTTAAGGGTCAAACACAGTGGAAGTTGAGGTCTGACTGAATTGCTTTTTGAAAAATTTTAATCCAGTGTTACCTCAGCAGGCAACAGATGGAGGAAAAGCCATTTAATGTCAGTTCAGTAGCAATGTGCCCAGCACACAATATGAAGCACAGATGCTTATCTGGAATGGCCATGAAGTTGGAAAATGAAAACTTGGAAGAAAGCTATTGAGTTCCAGAACCTCTCTAATGCCATATTGTAAACAGACAGGACAGCCTCCAAGGGGTAGTATTAATACCTGATTCTCTTATGATCTTTTGGTAATAGAGTATGCACAAAAGTGCTTGTGCTCAATACTAAAACCTCAAGTCAGAAATGTCTTCTTCTCATCTTCTGAACAATACTTTCAGTTAATGATTTTGTGTGTATGAAAAATTTCGTTTCCTTTTCCCCAGTGGCTCTTTGGAGTTTTACAGCCAACATTTTATTATATCTCTCATGCATTACATGATGAGAGTACAAACTGCTTCTCACACATCTTTTTATGCTCTTAAAAATGTGTGGTTTAAAACATCTGTGTATCAGGTATGTTATGTCACAATTATCCTTCAGATAACTATCTGTTTTCCTGAATGGTTGTCAATTTTTTAAAAATTTGTTTGCTTTTGTAATGAGTTAGCGTTTTGCATTCTGACTTCTCTACAGGCTGTTCCTCACTCAGCAAAGAGGGCAAACATTTGAGTAAGTTGTCACTTGAGACATGAGAATGAATGAAATTATCTGCTCAAAGTGGGATTTCGACTTTCTAGATGTAAACTGGCCCAGCTCTAACATTTGTGTGACTTGGGAAAAGAGGATGGGTGAGGAATACTTGGTCAAATGTATAACTCTGAAATTCCTTTCCCTGGTTCCAGCCTGAAGCGTGTTTGTGGACACCTCAAACTACAAGTCCCATCTCTGACAACTAACGCCTTCTTTAAAGAGCTGGCCCTTGAACTACTCCCAGGATATAAGGGTACATACATCATGATGGCATGCTCTGCTCTTGGGAGTACAGACTGAGGAAGAGGGCTCCATACTTCTGTCAGCAAATTTGGGGCTATTTGGGCGGAGAGTTCTGCAGACTTGAGTACCCAGAGGGCAGCATAAAAGTAGAGGTATGTGGATTTGTCTTGATCATTTCAGACTGCTACATTAAAATACCATACACGGGGTGGCTTAAACAGCACACAATTCTCGTGGTTCTGGAGGCTTGAAGTCTGAGATGCCAGCATGGTTGGGTTCTTGGTTAAAACTCTTTTCTTGGTTATGTTCTCACATGGTCTTTCCTTGGTGTGTACACACACACACACACACACACACACACGGTGGGGGGCACAGAGAGAAAAAGAGAGAAAGAGTATCCCATACTCATTACCTAATCTGACCCTAATTATTTCCCAAAGCCTCCACCTACAAATATCATCACTTTGGGGATTAAAGTTTCAACATACATCTTTGTGGAGTGGGGAGACAGAAACATTCAATCTAGAGAAGGACTCTAGTTTGGTTATTTCCTGGGCCTCACTTACTTCTTGCTTTATATGGAGAGACACAGCTGGGAGAGTGCTATAGCAGGGACCTCTACAGTACAGGGCCAGTGACAGCAGTCTAGTTGCCCAGGTCTAAGGTTGATACTGTGTATAAGCTTTATTCCTTTGTAAACGAAAAGAAAAATTCATTATAATTCGTAGTTGCACAAATAGAAATGTCCAGTTTATATTTGTGAACAATATTATGCCAGCCTAATTAATCCATTTATATTTGTTTCCGTCTGTGATGGACACACCCTAAGGTGACTCCCAATGGCCACACCCTTGCATACTCTCCTTTTCTTGAGTATGAATGGGATCCATGTCTTAATTCTAACTATTAGCCTTTTGCCAATGTATTTGGAAATTACTGTCTTGATCAGGTAATGTTATGTGGCAAAAGTGATGAGATGCTTATATTGTAAAAGATTCCTTCTTAGGAAGCTGGAGAGAACGAATCTCCCTGCTAGTCTTGAAGAGGCAAGCTGTTATGTTATGAACAGTTTATGGAGAGGACCACACGGCAAGGAACCGGGACAGCCTCTAGGAGAGCCTCAGTCCTATCATCCACAAAGAATTAAATTCTGCCAACAACCGTATGAGCTTAGAAGATGATGCCCAACTCCAAAAAAGATCACAGGCTGGCTGACACTTTGATTGCAGTCTTGTAAGATTCTGAGCAGAGAACCCATTTATGCTATGCCCCGACTCCTGACACTGTGAGATAATAATTGTGTGTTGTTTGAAACTACTAGGTTTAGTGATAGCTTGTTACACAGAGTAAGATAACCGATACATTAGTTTTTTGGAGATTGGGCATTTATTCTTTCTTGTGTTATCTTCTTTCTGTTTACTCTTTCCTCAGATCTTATGGTCTGGTAATCACTCTATTCTTGTGTACAGACACTTGTTATATTGGCATTGGACAATCTTTGGGAATCCCCACTTCCCTGAATTGTTTGAGTAAAGTCTTTGAAAACATATACTTATTTGATACTATAACTGAGCAAAGATGATCATGTTCAAAGACACCCTAGATTTTTTGAAGACTTTGCTTGTGACACATCACCTTTCCATTTCTTTCTAACTAGTCTTCAAATATACACTCAGTCCTCTCACATCTTCCTGATTTCTTATTTTGCCCCTTGACACAGGCAAAAATATGTTTCTTTCTCTTCAGATAATAAATCCCTTTCCATGTTCTCCTTTTAAGACTTTTTTCTTTCTTCTTCTTCTTTTGGCTTAATCCCTTAGTTAGTAATTTTAGTTGAGCTCTTCCTTTTCTAATTAAATTATATTCTCCTGGAGTGGAGAAAGGGTCAGGGGTAGCTCAAACTTTTTTCTGTCTTTATGACCTATCCTCAACCCAATCATGCCTTGGATACAGTGGGATCTCTTTTAGCTACTTGCTTGTATCAATGAAAGTGATGTTGTTGAGCTACATAGTTTTCAGCTCATAGATTTCTCAGGAAGATAATCAACTTTTTTTTTTCTTTTTAGAATCTAACAAAAAATAATCAGAAGATAAAAGATAAATGTCTCATTAAAACTGAAGTGAGCTTTTCTTTTTCTTTTTTTTTTTTTTTTGAGACAGAGTCTCGCTCTGTCGCACGGGCTGGAGTGCAGTGGCCGGATCTCAGCTCACTGCAAGCTCCACCTCCCGGGTTCACGCCATTCTCCTGCCTCAGCCTCCCGAGTAGCTGGGACTACAAGCGGCCGCCACCTCGCCCAGCTAGTTTTTTTGTATTTTTTAGTAGAGACGGGGTTTCACCGTGTTAGCCAGGATGGTCTCGATCTCCTGACCTCGTGATCTGCCCGTCTCTGCCTCCCAAAGTGCTGGGATTACAGGCTTGAGCCACCGCGCCCAGCCGAAGTGAGCTTTTCAATCCTGAAATTGACATTACCTTATTGATAGACTTGGTAACTTTGATCCAGCAAATTCTCATTTGCTTGGATATTTGGATACCATTTAAAAATATAACAGCCTCAGAGGGCAGTTGAAGCGAATGATGTGGTTTGATCTATAATATACTGATAAAAAAATGCCTACGGGTATTTTTAGAAGGACAGATAAGCACCGAAATCAAGTGGGAAAATCTGGTGACTAGCTAGTATTTCTGCTCCAGTTATTCCCTTAGCTGGCAAGAGTAAAATGCAGCCTCCTGTGGGTTCTTGTCGTTCTTGGTTGAAGACCTGGATGTTGGCAGACTGTCCCCAAAGGCAAAGTAAAAGGAAGAGTTTAGGCAATAATCAAGGTAATTCAAACAGTGTGTGTGCTAATAAAGAAAACAGGTGCTTTAAGCTTGGTTGAACCAGCGTGGAATGAATGCCCTGGGTAAACGGCCTTCACACTGCTTTCTGTTGCATGACTAGAGGCAACTTGAAATGTCTGCCTTATTGATGCCCTTACAAATGAAGACAAAGCCTCCTTATGAAAACATCCAGATTGCTCCAAACTCAACCTACTTACAAAAACATTATGAACTTCAGCCATAATTGCAATGTCTTATTAAAGTGCAGATTTTTGCTTCAAATAATATTAATGATCTAAGATTTGAACGACAGGAAAGAAATGATTTGAGGACTCAGATGGCTTGTCACGATAGGGAAAATTCAGCAGAGATGATTTGTGTAGAGGAAACAATGTTACAAGCAGTTTGACTTAAAGTTTCAAGAGCTTGCTTTCTTTGGATGGAGTATACCATTAATGTTTGGTAGTGGTGATGGGGTGTCTTGCTCTAACTAGCCTTACCCCACCACCACTGTGCAGAAGTAGGAGAAAGGGTGGCTGACTCCAGATACTCCATGTACCACTGCTCCTTTAAAATAGCAGATGTGCTCACTCTTTGTAATATTGATCACAACATCCACCTTGGGGAGAATAGATATAGTTAAACCAAGCTTTCTCTGCAGAAGTTCCTTAGACATTAAAGGGAATATCCAAAAGGATCCATGTGATATCTTCATTTGATTTTAACAAACATTTATTGAAGACCAGTCAACAAAACAACATGCAGTGGCAGAGCCCATCGAGTTCCCTTATAGAGCCAGCAAATGGAAAAATTTTTAACTGAAGTAGGAGGGGGAAAAAGATCACCCCAAATCTACGTACAATCAGCATTTATTAATTCTAACACAATTACAGCAGATTAACTCCATGTCAAGGCTGGAATAAAATAACAATGGACAAATCATGAAGACTTATTTCAGAATCATTTTGAATCTCTTTCTTCTTCCTGAATTTGAACATAATTGCTGATTATATTTGAGACTGTAGTTCAAAATTTATTTTCTTTTAGTTTTTCAAATTTTCCTGTAATGTAAGAGTGAATTTGATTATTTAACTTCCATGAAAACTGCCTCCAAGATTTAGCTTTTAGGAAATTTGTCTTATTTCTTAAATAAAAGGATTTGTATGTTACAGTTAAGGATCATATATATTGCTTCATTGCAATTCAAAAAAAGTCTAAATATATAAAGCTAACACCCCACCCCAATTCCAATAATACTATTTCTTCAGAAATAAACTTATTTTTTTTTTTTTGCCTGAATTTATCCACCCGTTTCTCTATGATCATATTGACCTTCGGGTATACAGACGGTCCCCAACTCAACAATGGTTCAACAACGATTTTTCAACTTTATGATGGTTCAAAAGAGATACACATTTGGTAGAACTTATACTTCTAATTTTCTTTTTCTTTTTTTTTTTTAATTTTAGAGGTGGGGGTATTGCTGTGTCACCATGGTTGGAGCGAGTGATGTAATCAGAGCTGCGGCAACCTTGACCTCCTGAGCTCAAATAATCCTTCTGCCTCAGCTCCTGAGTAGCTGGGACTATTGGTATGTGCCACCACACCAAGATACATTTTTGTTTTTCATAGAGACAGAGTCTTTTTATGTTGCCCAGGCTGGTCTCAAATTTGTGGCCCCAAGTGATCCTCCCACCTTGGACTCCCAAGTCACTGGAATTGCAGACACATACTTTATTTTGGATTTTGATCTTTTTCTGGGCTAGCAGTATGTGGTAGGGTACTCTTACAATGCTGAGTAGTAGTAGCGAGGCACCGTACCTAGTCAGCCATGTAATCAGGAGGATAGACAACAGCTACTCTGCAGTGCACTGTGTTGCCAGATGATTTTTCCCAACTGCAGGTTAATGTAAGATGTGGCGAACACATTTGAGGTAGCCTAGGCTAAGTTATGATGTTCAGTGGCTTACGTGTATTAAATGCATTTTCTATTTATGATATTTTCTACTTAATATGGTTTTATCAGGACATAATCCCATTATAAGTCGAGAAGCATCTCTGTAAAGAAATATTGTCTTCTCCATCTCTTTAACTGCATGAAATTGTACAACACATATTATCGTCTTTCCATAAACAGTGAATCCATTCTTTTAATAATTTGTATATACTATAGTTCCATACTTTGGATATAACATATTTTATTTAAACATATTCCTACTAGTAAACACCACTTGTGACAGTTCTGATTTGATTTTATAACAATGCTCAGCAACTATCTACATATATGTGTCTTCTAATATTTCTCCTCTATGACTGATTCTTAAATGGGAGGTTGCAGGATCAAAGTTATGTATGTGTGTGTGATTTCAATGGACGCCTAAACACACTTTAAATTATATACCAAGTACTCACAAGCTACAAAAGAGAGAAGATTGGGCCCCACTTGTCTGTAAAGAAAACAAAAGCCTTCATTCCCTCCAGAAAAATTAGTACCATGTTCATCTTTGAAAATAAGGCAAAAATAATTTTCCTAAAGTACTACATTCTTTATTCTCAACATCTTAATTATATGCCTACATCCAAACTAAAACAAAAATCTCATTTAATTTCACTTGTTGAAATGGATTACATTTTGCTTCTACAAGTACATAGAACAGTCAATGAGTTAGAGTGAGGCACAATAGCATAGCATGCATCTATAGTCCCAGCTACTCAGGAGGCTGAGGTGGGAGGATTGCTTGAGCCCAGGAGGTCAAGGCTGCATTGAGCTATGGTCGTGCCACTGCACTCCAGCCTAGGTGAGAGGGAGAGAACCCATCACTAACAAATACAAAACAAAATAAAAACAAAAATAAAAAATGAAAGTGAGGCAAATGATGTGAGATTGAATTAGGAAATGGGAGATGAAAGTTCTTGTGTAGAAACACTGGTAATCGTTTCTGGCTGACTTGTTTTTTGGTTAATTGATTCATCTTTAAACACATTTATTGAAATCTACTATGTCCCAAGCATGGTGCTGAGCAATATGTACCATATTTTGATATTACGCATATAGCATATGCATAATTGGATTTCACTTTTGGTCTAATAGAAAGTTACTCATCAAATAATAATGTATATGTTTTTTAATGAATATGCAATTATAAGCTGAGATAAATTCCATCTTCAACAAGGTACTTACAAAACAGTTTGTCTTCTCTGAGGAAAAAATACTTATAAAATTAGTAATAAATAGAAAAGAGAGTCAATGAATGGTGAAAGAGCATGGAGAGCAGCCACAGCTATATGTACAGAGGAGTGTGGGTTGTCTGAGAAGCTACCACAAGCATTGTGTAGTGGAGATAAGAGTATGGGGAGAGAGTGTTGGGAAGAGTGAGCAGAAATCAGATCACACTGCCTTGCACGCCATGTTAATGATTTTTTGGACTATTTTATGTGCAATGAAATGCATTGGAGGATTTTAAGCAGACATTGCCATAGTGAGATTTAATCTTTGACGGTTAAACTTGAAAAGTTTAATACAAATAAAAAAATCTCCTTTTGAGTTATTGACCCCTTTATTTTTATTTATTTATTTATTTTTGAGACAGCGTCTTGCTCTGTCACTCAGGCTGGAGTGCTGGAGTGCAGTGGTGCGATCTCAGTTCACTGCAACCTCGACCTCCTGGGTTCAAACGATCCTCCCACTTCAACTTCCGTAGTAGGGACTACAAGCATGTGCCACCATGCCCGGCTAATTTTTGTATTTTTGTGTATATACAGGGTTTCACTAAGTTGCCCAAGCTGGCCTCAAACTTCTGAGCGCAGGCAATCCACCTGCCTCTCAAATTTCTGGGATTTCAAGTATGAGCCACCGTGCCCGACTCTTTTCCTTTTAAAAAAATGGCATTTCTTTTAGTAGAGACCGTGTTTCACCATGTTGTCCAGCCTGGTCTTGAATTCCTGGGCTCAAGCAATCTGCACACCTCGGCCTCCCAACTGACCACTTATTAACCAGAGGTGGTGCTTACTTTCACACACAGTGAATGCATCTGCCATTGCATGAAACTGATCCGTGCAAAAATTTAGTTGTGCCCTTATGCTTTATAAGAAGTGTTTTAACAGAGCCACAACCAAGTATAAAGCCCACAATTGTCTTTTAGATATGGCCATTATCAACATATATTTAGACTGTGTATATGTTCCTTAATTTCCTTTTTTTTTACTTCAGGTTATCGTAACACCGGACAGAGACTGAATATTTATGTAACAACTTCTAGTTTTGTATTCAATTGGTGAGCCTAATAATTGTTATTACTAGTTTTGGCACAGTTTTAAATTTTTTAATCTTTTCATAAGAATGGTGAAGTACAGCAAATTATTAATATGATTGCATAAGTTAATAGTGACTATGGCCACTTGCAGTTAAATTTTTGCACAGATCAATTTCATGCAATGACAGACAGGAGCTTTAATGATTCCTGCTTCTTGGTGTTCATGCTGTTATGTGATCCCTACCCCTGAGTGTCGGTGACACCTGTGATTTGCTTCTAAGCAATGTAACAACAAAAGTGACAGGATGTACATCATTATTTGTCTACAATTATGTGATTAATTTACATAACATTGCAGTGCTGGACTTGCTGGAGTTTCTCCCTCACTCACTTCGAGGAAGCAAGTGACTATGTTGGAAAACCCTGTGTTGTAAGGAATTGTGGGTGGCCTCTAGGAGTTGAGGGTAGCCTCCAGGAAACAGTCAGCAAGAGACTGAAGCTCTCTTTACTACTACTGCAGGTGATAGAATCCTGCCAACTACATCAGTAAGTTGGAAAGCAGAAACTTCCTCACTTAAGCCTCAGATAATACTGCAACCCAGATAAATTATCCCTTTTTTGCAGATTCCTGAGCCATGGACACTGTGAGACAATGGATACATGATTGTTAAGCTTCTAAGTGTGTGGTTATATTGTTGTGCAATGCTAGATGAATAGTATGATTCTGATGCCAAAATCACACTGTGCAGAGCAAGAAGTATCACCACTCAGTGGGTAAGATGTTGATTGGATGTTCAATACAGGAGAAATGGAATTCAGCCTGGGAAACTTGGTTTAGGGAAATCCATGCATTTTTCTAAAACAATGTGTTCTCACAGAGTCAATTGTATTAATGTAGAATAGTTGCCTGTTATTTTGGGCAAATCACAACTTCCCTGGTTTTAGTTTTTTTCACATCTGTAGAGGGATAATATTTGTCCTTCGTATATGGAGATTGCGATAAGATTAAACTGAGATGACTGTAATTCAACAATCAAGTTTACACTTGTACAGTGCTTTCACATATTATGCATGGACTCCATTGCCAACAGTAGAATCCTAGCTATTCAAGTGAGAGTATCAACATGGTACAAATGAGCTCTCCTCCATTCTCTGTGACCCACTATCACTAATACATCTGATGTGGACAGATTCTCCAGTCAGAGTTCCTGATTTTCTGTCTGAGTTAAGAATAGATGTTTGTTAATGCCTTTGTTGAAACACTCACAGTGTGGCCCTTCATTTTACCTGTGGCAGGTGTATTATTCCAATCTAAGTTACAGGAATTCTTGTAGATGATTTACCTGCTTTACCCTTAAGCCTTATTCTTGGATGCAGTGGTGTACTTGAAATTCTCTTTTGCAAAATCCAGTGCTTTCCATTTGTTCATGCTTTGCCATTAATATTTGCCTTCACATTTGCAAGCTTGTCACAAAATATGAATTTATTTTCAATCTTTCACCATTTGTGCAAACGCTGTTGTCAGGGAAGGGTGAAGATATAGACAGACTTTAAAAGCATAATATCACAAATGTTTTCTTTTTTTTT
>NW_012121265.1:12877348-12893692 GCF_000951035.1 Colobus angolensis palliatus
AGCTGTTCCTATTCGGCCATCTTCAGCCCCAATCATCACAAATGTTTTCTAAGCCTTTTTATTAATGCAGTTCACAGCACAATTAACATAAATAATATTGTTTTTAGTCTACTGGTTCCCAAAAGCATTAGGATGCAAAAGCAGATTGTGGGGGGAAAGGATTTTCAATATGGTTGAAAAAAAGTTAGTGACTGCATGCAAAATGTGGTTCAACTGCTCCTGTAAAGTTAATAATAATAATAATAACAACAGTAATAATAAGATCTGCATTATAAGAGACCTTTTCATTGTTGTTCTTGTGTTTTTCCTATTGGATGATTTTTCAGCTTATAAAGTATCCTTGCTGTCTGGGTGAACCATCTGTGATAGCTCCATTTAAACTGATTTTCTTTTTGTGTCAATGACAAACCCACATGGGAAAGAGTAAGCAACGTAGACAAGTGTCCAGTTTGATGGATATCATTATTTCTTTAAATCAAGGAGACTTGGGAAAAACTTTATTTAAATTAAGAAGTATCCCTGAAAATTGCAGTCCTCAGGAAATAAGTTCTTTTAGGTTTCAAATTAACTTAATACAAAATGTATCATCTATGTAGCCATAATGAGCAGGAAAGAACATAATCACTAGAACGTTTTAAAACATCTTAACTAGATTTTCAAGATTTTGCTGTCCCAATAAGTGGGGATTAATGACAAAGGAAATATATTTACTTAATGTAAATATTTTGTTTCCTTAAAAATTTAGCAAAACAACACAATTCACATAGTTGCTGAGAAGTGATACAAAGGAAAACAGTCTTGGTTAACATTTATTATATGCTTACTATGCACCAATTTATATTTGTATGTCTCTACACAGATTATACAGTTTATTCCTCACAATTAGTCCTATCAAATGTGCATTATTACCATCGCCAGTTTACAGATGAGGAATGTGAGACAATGAGATATTAGGCAATTTAGCCACAGGCCAGACAATTGGGATTCAAATCCAGACCATGTAGGAGCTGAGAGTTGAATCCAGGCAGGTGAATTAAAATCTAAGCCAACCATGAATCTTTGGCATAGTGGAAGTAGGGCAGATTTTGTAACCAGTATAAACTGGAACTGAGACCTGACTGTGCTACTCAGTAAAGGTCTGATCTTGGGAACTTAGCTCCCTCTTCAGTGAAGGCTGCATTTCAAAATAAGACAATAGGACCTAGGATTACATGAACGTGGCTCAAGTTTCTTCCTTGCATTTTGGAACCTCATGAGGGTGATAATAGTACACCACACCAATAATTTCCTAAATCCTCTCCCAGAATCCTCCTGTCTTCTTTCCTATGCCCATTCTTTTTTTCTTTGTTTTTTTCTACACCCATCCTTGAAATGCAAGAGATGAGGAGGGATGGAAAGGATATTGAGAGAGTCATGCCAAAATTCTTCTTAGTGGGCAAAAGGAAAGCTATAGTCTGTAGCACTCATCCTTTACACACTTTTGTTTGGTTACAACATTATTGTTATACATTTAGAGGCATCCACGGTATATATTTTGGAGACTCCAAAGGTTTAAAATGTTACAGGTTAAAAGTTGGCCCTCTCATATGAGAAACAAAAGTATGTAGACTCATGATGACTTTATGTGGCTTTCATATTAGACAATTCCTTCTAATGGAACGCATGTGGATGGGCAGGGATACAATTAAAGAACAAGATTACTAATAGATTAGTTAAAGCATGTCTGACCTAAATATCAAGATGGGCTGTGGGTTTAAACAGTAAAGCCTACACTATTGTTTCGAGGTTTTGATATAGATGAGAAGATCTGTGTGAGACACACTGATGATTAATACCAACTTACTGGGTAATAACAGTGCTTTAGTAAGTTTGGAATTAAGATATAATTTCATCTTTACTCTTAAGTGATCCAATGAACATCTCATGAGTAAGCATTTTCTCTACACTTCATGATAATATCACTTTTAAGCCACATATATTGAGGAGGGACAGCTGGCAGCCAACGTGTAATACCTAGTGCCTCATCTCTTCAAACCTTCACCTACTCACCACCTGTCAGCAACTTAACTGCTTACTATTTCTATAATTTTGTATTTTCTAGAATGTCACTTAAATCAATTCATCCAGTACGTAACACTTCAGACTAGCTTATTTTATTTAACAATGATATTTAAGATCCGTCTGTATTTTTAGTGGCTTGATAGCTTGTTTCTTTTTATCATTAAATGTTAATACAATTCTACTGATGAGGATTCCATTGAATAATAATATTTCATTGGACAGTGTCTTACAGTATGTTTATCCATTTACCTGTTGAATAACATCTTGGTTGCTTCCCGTTTTGCATGATTTTGGATAACACTGCTGTAAGTTTTCATGTACAGGTTTTTGTTTGGATGAGTTTTCAAGTTAGTTGGTTAAATACTTAGAAAGGCAACTGCTGGATCATATGGTAGGACTATGTTTAGCTTTTAAGACGCTGCAAAACTGTCTTTCAAAGCAAAGTGGATATACTATTTTGTATTTCCACCAGCAATGACTAAGAGTTCCTATTGCTCCACATCCTCCCCAGCAGTCGGTATTGTCAGATTTTTGGATTTGAGCCACTCTAATAGGTATGTAATAATACCTTATTGTTGTTTTAGTTTGTATTTCTCTAATGATGAGTTTTGAACATCTTCCTGTATGCTTATTTCCCACCTGTATATTTTCTTTAATTAACTGTATAGATCTTTTGCCCATTTCCAAATGTGGGTTGTTTGTGTTCTGAATTTTGGGGGAACACCTGTTTTTAATGTGTAATTTCAAACTATAAATAAGAGTATGGAGGAGCATCTATATGAGCCTGGCACTCTGGCATGCATCATCTCATTTTTAGCTTCTACCTATTCCTATGAGGTAAGTACTATGATTCTCTGTTCACACCTGAGAAGTCTGAGGTTAAGTGATAAAACTTAAGTTTTAGAGGCTACAAAGCCAGTAAGAGGTAAGACAACCCTTTCTTAATAAAGTCTAAAAAGTAGTTTTTATAACCATCAGGTCTAACAGCCTTCTTTTTGTTACAAATATTTTTATACTCCACTTACTCACAAAATGGTATTCATAAAAAGTATAACCTAATTAAATACAAAAATCAAGCAAATCAATATAAAACCTTGTATGTAATATGGAGGAAAAATAAGAGGAAGAAGGAATAAGAGGAAAATAATGACATAATATGTGTTTATATATTGAATACTTTTGCATGATTATATTAGGTACAATAATAATAAATAAACCCACTTATAATAAATACATTTATTTGTAAAAATCCAGAAGCTTATGCATACAATAATCTCAGGAAGTTAGTAGAATTTAAACAGGAAGGTACTCAAATAAAATCTAATGTTAGATTGACTATTAGCCAACTAGACTTACTTGAGAATAACACAAGAAGGAAAGACAATGCTTTGTGCAACAGGAAAAGCATGCCAGGATAAATTTTAAAATATAGAAATGAAGAAATAAAGTAACAAGAAGTCTTCGTAAGCAAGAGGTATTCGAAAGTCATGTCGTGTGTGGCAAAAGTATTTACTGGATAAAACTTCTTTACTCATTTTGGATGTTTAAAATACCCAGCTACTAGTTTCCAGTCACATGCTTCATTCATTGTAACAACTTAAATCATATTTCAGTTTCTTTACTGCCTCATTCTAAAGCCATACAGTAATTGTTCTATTTGTAATATGTAATTTGGGGATGACTGTGACATGCCAGGTTATAAAATTCAGGAACATTTGAGACTATTTTGGAAATATTAATTTATGGCAATAGAAATGTCAAAAATTAGTAAAGTTCAGTGTTTAAATTTCCCAACTTGTGGCCTTGAATCAAATGAGTCTTATCTTTGGTAGCACAGGCACTTTATAAAAGTTAATAAAATACATTAGCTAGAATAGAGTCAGATACTAAATATTTGGAGCATAATTGACCAAAAATTCTTTAAAATCATCTCCTTGGTTCTGCTTCATGAGGTCTTCGGCTGAAGATTACCCTTATAATAGTAACACTGAAGGATGGGATGTAAAAAAAGCATTGCTTTTACTTTCATAAACATCCAATACATACTATTTTAGTTACTAAGAAATATGCCATGGAGAATAACTATATAATCAAAATATATAATTTTGATCAAAATCAAAAACTATATAATCAAAATTTCCCTTCTTTCAAATTTTTAACTTCTTTGACCATAATCTGCAAGATTAAGTTCATGTGACACTCAAAATCTTAAAAAGCCAGTATGACCTTGACATTTTTGAATTTATCTGAATTTTCTTGGCATCAATTTATATTTTCATGCTGGGTCACCTCTTGTGGGCATGCATTTTATAGATTTATTCCCTGTTCTATCCAAAAAGTCTTGTGTTTATTAGTCTTCAATTTTGCTCTCTTTCTTTTTAAGGGAAATTTTTGTCATGCTAACCAGATAAACAGACTACAAGAGCAGTCAAACTACAGTGGGAGTGTAGGGGATTCCAGAGATTTTGAATCTGAACAAGAAAAAAGATGTGGCCAAGAGGTGGCAGTAGAAAATACAAGCTTTTTTTAGGTGACCCTTTGACAAATTTGCATTTAGGGGGCGTGACAGGGGTGCCACCCAGAAAGACAGGAAGGCAAAGAACTCCTAAAGGAAAGGCAGATCAGAAAGGGAGCGCAGCGCCTGTCTCTGTGATATCCCTCAACAGCATGGGGTGACCCTGGGTCAGAGAGCTGCAAAAGGCATCTGTGTCATGGGGTATGTATAGAGCAGGGGCTTAGCTTACCTATGACTAGCAGATGTTGGCACAGTTTTGTGGGGTATGCAAAACAAGCAGGCTCTAAATGGCTAAAAAAATCTGCTTATTATGGCATGTTGAAACAACTGGATATACAAAATTCGGGTTTGGTGCCAGAGAGCTTTTAAGCTAATGGGTCTCATCCAGATGTGAAGATCTGGCTCTTTTGCTCTTTTGGCAAAAGAGCAACTTTGGCTCTTTTCTGGCAAAAGTTTGGCTCTTTTCTGGCAACTTTGGTTCTTTTCTATAAAAGGGGGGCCCTGTGGTATGGTGAAAAGAAGGTGGGTTTGGAATCAGACAATCAGGATTTGAAATCCCTATTTTATTTCTTATTAGCTGTGTAACCTTTGCCTAGTTCATTATCTTTAAGAACCTTAGATATCTAATGTGGAACAAGGGGATCAAAATCGCCAACAAAAGCCTGGGATGAAGATTAAACAAGGTAGCACATGCTGATCACCAGGTACATAGCTTATGTCCAATAAATATTAGTTGCTTTCATAATTCTTTTCCATACTTTGGGGTATGTTATAATTCAAGTATCACTTGGATAATTTGAGCCTTGGATAACAGAATTTCACGGAAGAGTTTGCATGCAGGTAGTTTATTTTGGAATGTGATCTCAGGGAACAGAAGTAAGGGACTGAAGAGAGGGAATCAGGGAAAGAAGAAAAACTTGTGTATAGGTGTGCTCTATGGTCTATTTTTGTAGTGATCACATGTGGTCTGAGTAGCAAATTGAATGTGCCACACGATTAGCCAGCAGAGGGACAGAAGAAGAATGTATCTGGGGACATCTCCCTTCATGCCACGAAACTGATCAAGGGTTACTCTTTGGCATACTAACTCCTTCTCACTTCTAGTTTGAACACGTGTGAGTGCTGGGTGGTTTCCAGCAGCTGTTCAACACTACCACTGCACACCCAGAGAGGCACAGGGGCAGAAAGCCATAGAAAATGCTGCCACTGAGGTAAGAAGTTTTGTGGTTACACCTGTATGAAGTCGGTTGCTGCAGAAATGTTTGGAAGACAAGGTGGGTTGAGAGTTTGGAGAAGGGAAGGCACATGGCATATTCAATAGAGAATGACAAGGCAAACAAAAGTGAGGTAATTAGTCTATAATGGGAAAGACCATCTTGAAAAACATGGGTCATTTTTAATAAAACCATGAGTTAGTCCATTGATTTTTCAGCTCTGACATATAACATTTTTGTGAGCTGCATGCTCTACAATTCTCTTTGATAATTTTTGAACAGAGCTAATTTTAGTACTTTCCAATTGTCTTTCCAATTTCTCTGTAAACAAAGTGATAAAGCACACTTTTCAGATTTTTCCAGTCTATTTAGATTCTTGGGGTTGCAAAAGACTAATGCTTTCTTATTTCACTTAAAGCATCGGTGATTATTTAAGAAGATGCACATGTATAAAGATTCAGGGCACATTCTGAGACAGGCACATTTAATTTGTGCAAATTCCATTTTATTGGCTTTTCTATGAGGAGAGGTGAAACATTTGAAATGCATGAGACATTTCTGTGACTATTCCACACTCAATTAGCATATTCCAGAAGTAACCGTAAGCTGGGAAATGGAAATTTGCTATTTCCTTGGTCATTCTCTCTCCTAGTGAAAACATCACATGAAATCCTGGGGAATTACAGAGTTTAAAGAAGCATACGTATTTTTTTTCACATGAAATTTCTTACAAAACAAGATAACCACTTCATCTAGTACTCAATGAAAGAAACCACGAACTGGTGCAAAACTAGGAGAAAAAAAAAATAATATTTGTGTCTATATTGCCATTCTCCCAAAGGATTTTTAAGGGAAATGATAACTTTATTCATGTTGGGTAAAATGTAATGCAACTGATGAGACAGATCAACAGGAGGGAAGAATCACTAGAAATCCCAGGGCCATTGAAAAGTTTCAGTGCTTTTTTTTTTTTTTCTTTTTTTTTTGAGACGGAGTCTTGCTCTCTCACCCAGACTGGAGTGCAGCAGCTTGATTTCAGCTCACTGCAACTTCTGCCTCCTGGGTTCAAGCGATTCTCCCAAGTAGCTGTGACTACTGGCGTGGTACCTGCTAATTGTTTGTATTTTTAGTAGAGACAGTTTTCACCATGTTAGCCAACATGGTCTCGATCTCCTGACCTAGTGATCCACCTGCCTCAGCCTCCCAAAGTGCTGGGATTACAGGCGTGAGCCACTGCACCCAGCCTTGTTTTGTTATTTGACATGTTCTATAAATTGAACTTTTTTCCCCCCCTCAATCATGCTCCTTTTCCATAAGCCTAGTATACTCACAATTTTATGTAATAGGAGCTGTCATGGATTAAATTCTGTTTCAGGGTATTTTTTGATCATCCCTCTTTTTGATAATGGCCTAATTTTCTGGTTTTGTTTGTTTGTTTTAGCTTAAATTCCTGAGAATCTACTTGACCCAGCCCATGATTTATTTTTCAGGATTTAGCATTTCAACTGTTGCTGACCAGCCTGAAAATTTACTTTTGGGGGTATCGTTGTCCCCCTAAATCCTATTATTCCTTGGGGATAGGGCAAGGGCATAGGATTTGCACAGGGTTTTGCGAACAACAAATGAGGGCTATGGGTGAAACAGTTTCATGCAGAAAGGGGCTGTGGCTCTGACAGGCAATCTAAGAACCAGTTCATTTCCCCAGTTATTTAGTACAAGGAGTATTCTCTAGTTTAGTGAAAAATAGTCAGCTACATGCAGTCCTGTATATCATTCAGATAAAACTGCACTTGGAATTGAAGCTTCTTTAGCAAGAATTTTGTATCTAAAGTTCCTTGCATTTGTCTTCTCCTATTCTTATTTTTGAAGTTGTCTAATTTTCCTTGATCTAAAATATTTATGATTCTTATGATCCTTATTCTCTATATTCTCACTTAACTTTCTTTTGATTATTAAATAAACAAACAACAATAAAACTCTTATTTTAAACTTCCTTGTGGACCAGTAGAGAAAGGAGAACTTAAATGTATCATAATTAAAATTCCTTCTGTATCATAATTAAAATCGCTAGACATTTTGAGAATATCCTAAGCTAAAGAGGACAAAGGCTTAGTTTCAATTGATGACAAGTAAACATCTACTTGAAATCCAGCCATTTTGGGAAATATTTTGTTGGCTTTAATTAAGATGCATTTGTTCTATAGAGAAAGGTTTAAAGCATCCCCTCTTTAGACTATTATTCCAAAATAGTGAGAGAAATATTATTATTCACTATATATTAGTCAACTTCTTGTGGAATTTGAGTATATTTAAAGTAGATAAAAGAAAAAGCAAATGAGATGATGTATGAAAAAGGAGAAGAAATTCATTAAAATTTAATTTCTATGATTTTTTTCACTTATTAGGCATGGCTGAGCATGTTTTTATAGTGCATATAATATATTATAGCACTAAGTTAAATAGTTTCAGGTTTCATACAAGTCCTTTTATTCTGTAGGTGCTTCAGGACATAGCTCATTTCTAAGAGAGGTGATCTCATTATGTTTTTAAATGATAGCAGTATGTTCAGGTATTTTGAAAATATATATTAATTAAATTTCATGTATCTCTCCAGCATGATCTATACCATATAGACTATATCAAGATTTTCTCATTATTACAAAATATAATGATGCAAAATTTCAATTTAAAAAATATATTCATCCAACCATCCTCTCATCCTTAAACAAATACTAAATGCCCTTAATGAGGAGTAAAAGAACCTACTTGTGTTTGAGTAAGATGCAGAGATGAGTAAAATAACCTTAAAGAGGAAGAAAGATATAAATGGTTAAAATACAAATGAATATGTGCTAAGTGTCATAATAAAGGTAGCAATAACAAGTTTTCTGAGTTGAATATTCAAGAAATTGCTAGGTGCATGATCAAGAAAAACTCCATGAGGAAATAGGCATTTGGGATGCTCCTCCAAGAAGAGGTATGAAATTAAGGGGATTAAGGGATATTAGGCAAGGACGAAGAGACTATAGGCAAGAGCAATGGTATACTGAAGATGGAAGCATAAAACACTGGGGAAAATCCCTAATAAATACAAAATTGTAAGAGGAAAATTCTGCACAATAGAGCTGAAAGGGAAGAATGAAGCGTGAGTGTTGGGCACCTTGAATGCCATCTAAGGAGTTTTGGTTATTTTCTTTGTTCAATGGATGGGAAATAAATAGGTTACCAGATGTTTCAGCAAGTAATCTGCTACAAAAGGACACGTAAGACCTCTTTGAACCCTGAATATGCAAAATGTGAGTTACATATTTATTCAACTATGTCTTAAGAACAAATTTTTTCTCTGTGCAACTGAAATTGTTATTGTGAGAGGCAACATAGCCCCAAACATGAAAAAGATGAACTATTCTAAACAGCTACATCTTCTGTATATTAATTTTTCTTCACAAATAGCTGGAGTAAAAGTCTTTCTTTATTGTTTGATCCAATGAATGCCTGCAAAGCAAAACCACACTTCATGCTCTACAAGGTCAAGTGCATCTGAGAGGAACATCTCAGTGAAACTTTAAAATTGCTGTGTTTTCAGATCTTGGTTCTCAGGAGAATAGAGGTAGGCAGGAGAAGGGGGAAAGAAGTTTGTTCTATGAACATTTGCAGACATTTCTCTCTGGTGGGTGCGCACACAGGGAGATCTGATCCTTGGTATGAGTAGAAAAATACTAACTGCCATTAGCGAGGAGATGTGGCATCATTAACAAGGCACTATCCTTTGTTGTCTGGGTCCTCAATGAAGGATAAATGAAGAGATGCAAAGAATATTAGAAGCTCCAATAAAAGAAAATTAAGCATATTCAGAGCTGCATGTTGAAAACTTATGAAATCAGAAGGGCTCTAAATAGCTTTGGTAAGAATAATGAGGAAACAGTATAATCAATGTAACTCAGCTAAATGGATACTTTGCAAGCCAAATGCAGTATACATAACTTAGAGACTCAGGAAGGCAGTCAATAAATATTAATGACGCTAAGAATCAGAAGATGGTTTAAAACTCATGAAATCAAGCATACATGTCTTTATTGTTGGATTTTTTTCTAGATCGAGATAAATCTAGCCATTGCTTTTAGGTTCACATGGAAAAACAAAATATACTATTCTCTTTGGGCCTCGGTTTTCTCATTTGAAAAATAAAAGGTTTGGACAGAGATCAGAAAACTACAGCCCAAGGACCAAACCTGACCTGTCGTCTGTATTCATAAATACATTTTTGTTCAATGTAGTCATGTCTATTTGTTTATGTATTGCCCATGGCCATTTTTGGGCTACCATAGCAGTTAGGTAGTTGCAACAGAGACTGAATGGCTTGCAAAGACAAAGATTTTTCCCTCTGTCCCTTATACAGTTTGATAACTACTGGACTGGATGATCTCTTAAGTCAGTTAAAACAATCCACAGTGTAAGAGTACATTCCAATGTTAATTAGAGCTGGAGTCTATTATGCAATTTATAAAGGAAGGACTTCCAGAATATGACACATTTGTGTTCTTGACAAACGCTAGGTTGAGGGATCTGTGTGTGCACTTGAACAAAGAATTAGCAAGTACCTTAAAAGCCACAGACTCTTCTTCTAAAGCAAAATAGACCCTAAATAACCATTATTCTTTCTCTCACTGGGACTGCACAATTATTGCTTCATTCAACTTGATTAGTTCAGACTTCATTAACTTGAAATTTTCCACAATTCAGGCAGACTGGACTACAATATACTATTATTGCTTTTTTTTAAAAAAGGATTTGTTGAAGATGTACATAGTGAAAAAATGGTTATGGGGAAGTATTTTACCCTACAAACTAAACCTTCTTAAAATATGAATTAAGTTGGTAATGACAATGTTTCCCCCCAAATTTTCTGTTTGCTATTAAAACAGATTCCAAAAAACTTTCCCCATGAAAACCTCAGTTTGCCATTTGAAATAAAGACTTAATGGCCTGTTATTTAGATTGAAAAGATCCAGGTCCCAACTGCAGGGTTGAAAGTTCATCACGTTTCTTAATTTCTCTCTCTCTTTTTTTTTTTTTTTTTTGAGATGGAGTTTCGCTCTTGTTGCCCAGGCTGGAGTGCAATGGCGCAATCTCGGCTTATCGCAACCTCCGCCTCCCAGGTTCAAGCAATTCTCCTGCCTCCCGAGTAGCTGGGATTACAGGCATGTGCCACCACACCTGGCTAATTTTGTATTTTTAGTAGAGACAGGGTTTCTCCATGTTGGTCATGCTGGTCTCGAACTCCCAACCTCAGGTTATCCACCCACCTCGGCCTCCCAAAGTGCTGGGACTACAGGCATGAACCGCTGCACCTGGCCTCTTAATTTCTTTGTCTTATCTACTCCAAATTTGTTGATCCTCTTCCCATCAAGTGGTGGGGACTATGTACCTTCCTTCCCTTTGAGACTGGGTGGCTTGGGACTCAATAGAGTATGACAGATTTCACTTAGCATAGCATCCTCCAAGTTCATCCATGTTGTCACAAATGGCAGGTTTTCCTCCCTTTTTATGGCTGATGTTGATTAATTTGATTGTGGTAACCATTACACGTACATATCTATCACATCATCAGGTCTTATACCTTGAATAGATACAATTTTTATTTGTCAATTATCCTTAGTGAAGCTGGAAAAAAATAGGGGCAGCAGAAGTAGGTATGGTCATAGAAGATGATGAAGTTTCTGCCGTGGTCTCTGGAACACTTGTACCTGGGTCTCTGAGCCACCAGGTCAGAAGTCTGACAACACTGAGGTGGGCACACTGCAAGGAAGGCAATCCACTCAGCAGTCTTGGTTTCCAAGTCTTTTCTGACTTGATGCCCAATGTGAGAGCAAAGGAGATCGCAGGTGATTCCTTTCTTCAATCCTTGAGTGACCCTAGCCTTCAAGCCTTCCCAGACATGATTTCAGACTTTGGAGAACCAAGAAAAGTCATCCCCACAAATTATAACATATGAAATACATAATAAAATATTTGTAGTTTTAAGTTACTACATTTTGGGGATAGTTTGCTTAGCAACAGCAATAATAAAACTGTTCTGCCATCTACAAAAGAGAAACAATATTAATCAATGTGATACAACTGCGTTGGGAAGACTAAACAAAATCATAAATAAAACGCTACAATGCCTGATCTATCATAAGCAGTAAATTATAGCTATTCATACACATTTCCTGAAAGTGATAATTTAATTCTACTTTTGTTCATTGTAACCAGGTTCTATATTCCTTTTACTGCTTCTCTATAGTACCCATGTATCTAGTTTCACTACCACACAAATAGAAGCTATGAATTTTAAAAGATCAAGCTCAGATATTCAATAAAGCAGACTGATTCCTAACAGATATGTGTACAATAGGAAACTAGAATCCAGATAAAAAGTTAATATAAATTATTGTTATTATTAACCAATTTATTGGAATAAACATTTATAAAATGCCTACAATGTGCCAGACCCTCTGATGAAGCTCATGATAAACATCCATGGGGAAAATATCTGCTTTGCCTTTGACCTAACACAAGAGTTGCTGTACTTCCTTATTTAGTAACACCATCCTTTTTAGCTAGGAGTTAGTGATCCATCATCTTTCATCTTCTCAGATCTGACAGACACTGGCATATACCATAAGACCATAAATGATCACCAAATCTCAGGACTTTCTCTCATTGAGGATTCAGATCTAAATGTCTCCTTGAAGTTTATCCTGCTCTTTTGGCTTGTCAGTAAACACAGTGTTGTAGAGTTTGTGAGGCAGATACCACGGGTGAGCAGCATGAAATTCAAATGCACAGTCAATTGAAGTGACATTTTTTTATCCAAAGCAATTCCATTCAAAGCCACATCATTTCAGAAGGGCACCAGTACTGATGATAACAACTGTGCATTGAGACTACTCTGAGTAGACAAATTGTCTTGCATTTTAGCTAATGAACAAGCACTGTAGTGAACAGTTCTTTGCTTCGGGGTCATAATTCAACTTGCTATTTGCTCCTTTGGACGTTCATACAGGGTTTGTTAAATTAGGCAGTAATTTTTGATTATGTGGTGCTATCCTAATGGGTATGATCTTTGGCAGAACTCTTAACAGATTACAATGGGATGGGACTGTGAAGATATACTAGGAACTCAAGGGAAGGTAGAATTAAGAAGCAATTTGTTGGCCAAGAGGCCTCCATCTTTTTTACCCTGCAGACATTAGTAGAAATAAAAGACAATATTGAATTGGTGGGGGGTGATGGTAGTTTGGGGTCGATTAAGTGCCAAGCATTGTTATAGACTCTCCATGTACATTTTCCAATTTAATCTTCATGATAACTCTGCAAGGGAAATACTTATCTTTCATTATCTAGAAGAAGAAAGTGAGGTATAAATTAAAGGACTTGCTCAATGTGAAAAGAATTATGACCTTTTGAAGTGTGAGGGTATAGCTGTCTCACAGGTGGAGTTGTTTAAGCCCATAAGTCAAATGGTTAAATAGTGGGCATAACTCTCTCTACCATATTTTAGAGTATTGATACATGGTTTAAAATAATCCTTAAACACATTATAAAATTAGTGCGTACTTAATTAGAAAACTGGGAAGACAGTAGCTGATAAAGAGTTAAACTGATACTACCTTTAATCCTACTACCTAGAAATAACCATTGATAAGATTCTGATGGACTATGTTTACTTATAACATTTTTGCTATGATTTTGACCTAAAAAGGCTCCCCCTCTTATACTACAAGTAATACACTTATTTATGAAAGGCAGAAATGTATAAAGAAGAAAGTAAAAATCATGAAGAATTCCACACAATCCAGATATATTAACATGTAGGGAAATTTTCATATAAAACATACCTGTATACTTACATATATATGTTCATGTATAAGTACATAATTTAAATATATTAATTTATATTTTCTACCAAATTAGCATCATACCCTTTATGCAATTGTATATGCTTATAAAACCACTGTCATTGTCTTGCTAGGGAAATGATCTATTTAAATCACATTTATTAGGGGAGAGGAAGAAGAAGAGAAAAAGTAGAAAAGAGAGAAGGTGGGGAGGGTTGGGAAGGAAGGGAGTGGGGAATGAGAGAGGAAGGAACTGGTCATTAGTTGTGTAAGTTCTGACTCTATCAGCCTTTAGTATAAATGCAATAATTCATCTTCATCTATGTTTTTCTATTTTAGTCTCTATGGTACATCATTATCAAAGATTAATATTAGAACAAATTTATATTGCATTTAACAGCAGAGAGCAAATTTATATCTTATAATCACAGGACATCTCCCACTATCACCATTATCATACCGTCACCATCCTAATCATCACCGTCATCATCATCTAACACTTGTTGAGTGCTGAACCCTGCCAATTTTTCAGATTTTATGTAAGACATGTCACTTAATCCTTACCACCTTCTAAAGTAGGGGCAATATTTAATTTCATTTTGCAGATGAGAGATCTGAGATCGAGAACTATTAGATACATTTCCCAAAGTCTCTCCACTAGGAAATAGGGCTGAGATTTGAATCTAGGTTTTCTGATTCCTAAGGCCATGATTCCAGTTTTGAAAATTATACTATACTGATCAGCTTGATCAAAAGTTGGGATCATAGCTGTGATATTTGCCATATAGTTTGCCAGTAGAGTCATAGGTGACAGAAAGATAGAATTGTCATATTTTAGAAATGGAAAGAATCTTGATTGATAGCCTAAGGTTCAAATATTAAATATGAAGAAAATAGAAGCCAGAAAAGCGAAAATGGCTTGACGAAAATCACCTAGTGGGCTGAAGACAAATCCCACATGACTTTTAGATCAGTCCCCTATAAACTGAAAAGCATCCCAGAACATAGAATGGCAGGAAGGTCAGTGCTCTGAACCAATAGCACTGAGACCATTTCCAAATCCATCCATGTGTAGACTCGTCATGTGACCTTAGTCTAGATATTTAATCTCTCAGAAATCCGGGTTTTTGTTCCTTTTCTTTTCTTTTTCTTGTTGAAGGAATGGGGGTTAGAATAAGTGACACTCAGAGGCAAAGGCTAAAACACAGGCTCTCACCCCTGAATGTGAAGTTCAACTTCACCATCTGTGGGTAGATCTTCTTACCTTGGGTAAGTCACTTGGACTCTCCAACCCTCATTTATCTTAACTTTAAAATAGTGATAAGAAGAGTCCCTCCTCAGGGGCTGATGTGAGGATAAAGTGAGATAATCTAAACAAAATACCTGGCTTATCATATGATAATAAATGATAGTAATCATTTAAGTAATAGTAATCTTTAGATAGTAATCTAAAGTTCCTTTAGGCTCTAAAATTAAGTGTTACAAATCAGTAAATACTCACTGGATATCTACCATGGCCCAAGGCCACCTACCAGTACTAACTTTGAAATGTACATTGCTTACAGAAATTTCTTATTTTAACTTCCCTGAATGTTAGGTCTTTGACTTGAAAAAGTAACGTTCAGTTCAAGTTTTCTAGAATCATGCAGAGAGAAATAAAGAGGGGGAGTAAACACACAGAGACCATTTTGCTATATGCCTTTCACGAGTTTAAATCCTTTAAGTCTGGACGAGCTCTTTTCTCTCTTACAATTTCTATTTGAAATCCCTTCCTTTTAAGTGTCATATACATATTTATGGATGGTTTTACTTTCCTGCATCTCTTCTAGTTCAACTCTTGCTTTTTCAAAACAAAAAGCAAGGAGATATACTTTTGTAACTATTTTCAGGAAGTAAGAGCTACTTCCTGGTAATATGGCATGCTTCACTGATACCATTTCAACATTCTGCAGTTTGGATACATTTTACACTACAGTTTTGCCTCCAAGTGGCATTGTTCTTTTCTTCTCAATTACATAAAGTATTGGCATATGTTGATGTTTGACGGTATCTAATTATTCCTTTCAGCTTTGTTCACAAATACTAAAAGAAAAGAAAAACAATGCAGTAATAATTTCTATGTCCATCCTTAAAAGACCCATCAATACTTAATTCTTAGGTTTTGAGTTTTCTTAAGTTTTTTTTAAGTCTTTCATTCATCTCAAAGTATCCCTTGGTGATTCAGACATATTGGAAGTGTGGCATATGAGGTTGAATTGGCTCCTGAAATTAAGGCATTCCTCTGAATACTAGAAATTTATGAAGAGAAATTCATTTGCCTCTGTTACATCAAAGTGATTAACATGTTCACTAAGCAAGGTTAGGTGACAAAATGCTGACAGTGTGACACTGTTCCCTCTGCCCAAACATATTAAATGGCTTCCATTACGTATGACAAAGTATACAAAGTGCCTAATGTGTGATAGCCACTTTGATAGAGTTAGGCTATTTCAAGTGGTGAGAATAGAGATTGACTAAGGGAATGGGATCAATTTTGAGGATACAAGAGGAAGTCAGGATGCTCAGAAAGCCATGTCAGTAACCTTTTGGTGATTTTTTATGGAGAAATAAAAATTCATACAGACTACCCTTGTAGTCCAAAAGCAATAGCAATTCTAACAATGTGTCTTTT